>NC_069504.1:1106421632-1106721632 GCF_027579735.1 Bombina bombina | reverse complement strand
GGGGCATTGCCCCAAAGTAATCAGCTCTTTTACCTGTAAAAAAAATAAATACAACCCCCCCCAACATTAAAACCCACCACCCACACACCCAACCCTACTCTAAAACCCACCCAATACCCCCTTAAAAAAAACTAACACTAATGCAATCAGCCAATAGAATTGACCTTGCGTTCTATTGGCTGTTCCAATCAGCCAATAGAATGCCAATAGAATGCAAGGTCAATCCTCGTTGGATGGAAGAAGATAGAAGATGCCGCTTGGATGAAGACTTCTGCCCGGCTGGAGGACCTCTTCTGCCCGGATCGGATGAAGACTTCTGCCCGGCTGGGTGAAGATGGCTCAAGGTAGTGTGGTCTTCAAGGGGTTAGTGTTAGGTTTTTTTAAGGGGGGATTGGGTGGGTTTTAGAGTAGGGTTGGGTGTGTGGGTGGTGGGTTTTAATGTTGGGGGGGTTGTATTTCTCTTTTTTTTTTACAGGTAAAAGAGCTGATTACTTTGGGGCAATGCCCCGCAAAAAGCCCTTTTAAGGGCTATTTGTAATTTAGTATAGGGTAGGGAATTTTATTATTTTGGGGGGCCTTTTTATTTTATTAGGGGGCTTAGATTAGGTGTAATTAGTTTAAACTTCTTGTAATTTTTTTATTTTCTGTAATTTAGTGTATGTTTGTTTTTTTGTACTATAGTTTATTTTATTTAATTATATTTAATTTTAGGTAATTGTTGTTAATTAATTTAATTTATTTAATGATAGTGTAGTTTTAGGTGTAATTGTAACTTAGGTTAGTATTTATTTTACTGGTAAATTTGTAGTTATTTTAACTAGGTAGCTATTAAATAGTTATTAACTATTTAATAGCTATTGTACCTAGTTAAAATAAATACAAAGTTGCCTGTAAAATAAAAATAAATCCTAAAATAGCTACAATGTAATTATTAATTATATTGTAGCTATCTTAGGGTTTATTTTATAGGTAAGTATTTAGTTTTAAATAGGAATAATTTAGTTAATAGTAATATTATTTAGATTTATTTAAATAATATTTAAGTTAGGGGGGTGTTAGGGTTAGGGTTAGACTTAGGTTTAGGGGTTAATAACTTTATTATAGTGGCGGCGACGTTGGCGGCAGCAGACTGGGGTTAATACATTTAATAGGCTATGTGGGCTATGGCGGTTTAGGGGTTAATACTAGAATAGGTTTATTACGGTGTGGGCTATGGCGGTTTAGGGGTTAATACTAGAATAGGTTAATTGCATTGTGGGCTATGGCGGTTTAGGGGTTAATAATTTAGTTATTACTTGCGGTGTGGGCTATGGCGGTTTAGGGGTTAATACTAGGATAGGTTTATTGCAGTGTGGGCTATGGCAGTTTAGGGGTTAATACTTGAATAGGTTAATTGCGTTGTGGGCTATGGCAGTTTAGGGGTTAATAATTTAGTTATTACTTGCGGTGTGGGCTATGGCGGTTTAGGGGTTAATACTAGAATAGCTTTATTGCGGTGTGGGCTATGGCGGTTTAGGGGTTAATACTTAAATAGGTTAATTGCAGTGTCAGCTATGGCGGTTTAGAGGTTAATAATAAGGCTTATTGCGTTGTGGGGGGTTGTCGGTCTAGGGGTTAATACATTTATTATTAGTAGTGAGAGGGGGGGATTGTGGATATAGGGGTTTTACGTGTCGGGCTTATTTTTGGGAGGCATGTTAGACTGTTACGGGAGATTTGATATTTCCTTTACTTTTCTTAGGCGCCGGCAGTTTCTAAAGTGCCGTAAGTCTCTAGCGACTCCAGAAATTTGTATTTACGCTTATTTCTGGACATCGCTAGTTTATCAGACTTACGGCACTTTATGAACTGCCGGCGGGGTATATGTAATACCCCGATGTGCAAGGTGAAATTACGGGCGGCGCAGGTTCCCACACTTGCGCCGAAATCTGCGCCATATATGTGATCGCGCCCATACGTATTCTCTTACTGGCTGATTTATTTCCTATGAGACAATGAGAATTAGCAGGAAGTACCAATCAGCCAATGAGGAACAGCAGGAAATGTTCAGCTGATGCAGATTTATTAGTTTCACTTTAAATTTTAAATACATTTCGCTTCACATTTTTAAAGATAAAATATTAACATGTCTGAGTGCTGCGGGTGATTAAACGTTCTTGGGTATGATGTTCCTGAAGTATAACATTTGAGGGATTGGGGACAATTTTGAACTCGTATTGTACAGCAAAAAACATTAATTATTATTCTATTCTAAAAGATTAAACATTTTAGGGTGGATGCAATTTGGTTTAATGTCCTTTTAAAGGGCCACTAAACCAAAAATCTTTCTTTCATGATTCAGATAGAGAATAGAAATTTAAACAACATTACAATTTACTTCCATTATTTATTTTGCTTCATTTTTTAAATATCCTTATTTAAAGAAAAAGCAATGCACATGGTGAGCCAATCACATGATGCTTCCATGTGCAGCAACCAATCAGCAGCTAGTGAGCATATCTAGATATGCTTTTCATCAAAGAATATCAAGAGACTAAAACAAATTAGATAATATAAGTAAATTAGAAAGATGTTTAACATTGCATTCTCTTTCTAAATCATAAAAGAAAAAATGTAGGTGGCATGTCCCTTTAATGCACCTAAAGTTGGTAATGCTCATTGTCATTTGATTGGTAATTTAGTTATTAAGTTCATATTCTAATATATGTTAAGCAATTGCTTGTAATATTAGGTGATGTTAACGCAGCATATAGTGGTAAAAAGTACATACTCTAATCCATTAAACCTTTTATTTTATGTTGTATTCCCTCTGAAACGCTATGGGCCAGATTACGAGTGGAGCGCTAACATCTGTGTGCGAGTGATAAGGGGTTTATCGAGGGCTTACCGTTGGCATTATGAGTTGAAAGTAAAGACAATCTTGATTTACTCTAGATTGATTACTGCGACTTCAGAGATGTCACTGTGGCTAACTGTTTCACAGAAAAGTTGCACAAAACATAGGGTGACCATATTGCCGCTTTAAAAAAGGGACACATATGAAAAATACATATGTCAGGGTTCTTATAAAAAACATTTATTTAAACAGCCCTGACATATGTATTTTTCATATGTGTCCCTTTTTAAAGCGGCAATATGGTCACCCAAACAAAACACATCAAAAATACATTACACTTACACTCATAATAACACTATCTAATAAAAATTGTTTAAAAAAAAAATATTGCACACTAAAGTTATAAGGGCTCAAAACATATGAGACTTTAACATTGAGATAAATATGTATGCAATGCATGTCTAATTATGTATATGTATGTATCTATATATGTCTATATATGTGTAAATATGTATATGTTTTTATATGTGTATCTATGTATTTACATATATATATATATATATATATATATATATATATATATATATATATATATATATATATATATATATATATATATACATAAATACATATGTACACACATAAGACATATAAAGTGCATTGGAGCCCTTTGCAGTTAAGTAAATGAAAACATGTTAAAGCATATTTGTGCAATATTCATTTTTTAATAAAGGCTTTAGCTATGTATTTACTGTAAATATTTCGCATTCCAATGCTCTTCTAAGTATTAATTAATAGATATTATAAATAGATAGATAGATATATAAGTCATGATAAGGAAGGCACTCTCCGGATTTGAAAATGGGTATAATTTAATCCCAAGTGACGTTTCGGGGTTTTATCCCTGTCTTCATACCAACAACAACACCAAACAATAAAACAAACATTTATATCTTACTTACCCCCTGAACACCCAGTGCATAAGTGAGACACGGCTGGCGCAATGCTCTGTGCGTGCATCAACAGACGGCGCCCGTTGCTAGGCAAACTAAAAATACAAAGTGCCAATAGCCACCTAGGTGAAAATAAAAACAAGTCACAGAAAGACTACGCTACTAACAAGGAGCAATACTGGGAACCTATATATATATTTCTGAATAAATAGAACATTTTCTGTTATGTGAAGAATATTGGAATGTGAAATATTCATATTCTAACTTCAGCTTTTTGCTCCGACAAGTGCAAAATGCTTACTTCTAGACCTGTTAACACTCGAGCGGGACCGTTAAATAGTGCTCCACTTGTAATCTGGCCCTATGTGTTTAACCCACACAAAAAGGTTAAAACATAAAGTCCTGGTTTGTAGCCTCATAGAGTCTATTTGTTATATAGAAACATTCAATGATGTGTAATTAATGAATACTGGAAATTAAATCCGTTGTCTATTCCCATTCATAGTCCATAATTAGGTAAAGAAGTGTTTTTTTTCTACTCCTTACCTCTCCCTCCCCGGAGCTTCTGTCTTCCCAATGTCTTTGTATGTCCATTATTCATATCTTTTGCTCTCATTGTCTTAATCATATTCTCTCTTATTTTCCCTTATCCATCTGTCTGTCTGCTAGTCTCCTATTTCATAATGTCCCTTTCACCTTCTACATTAATTAATCTCACTTCACTTTTTTCATCAGTTTTACCAATGCAGGTAATCTAGGTAATTTTGTAATGTCACCAGTAATGTTATTTGGGAGATCTCATGATGTTGCCAGATTGAAACATTTTTATTGTCTCTGAAATACAAATGAGACTGTGCAGGATATTCACGCAGTCCTTGAGTCATAAAATTTACTTAAAATAAAAATAGTAAAAATGTTTTTTTTAACATGGCAAAAAGTTGCAATACAGTTTAAAATCACCTTATTTAATGATCTAGAAATAATTTGAAGGCTCAGTGGTTAATTAAATCTTTGTTGTTTTTATGTTCGCTGTATATCTATGTTTTTTATTTCTCTGTGTGTTTGTGGTCAAATGGATAAAAAAAGAGCAATAATAAATGCTGTAAAGTGCAAGAGCATTTTATAACCGTATTATTGCTTTAACACATAAAGTCAGGTCTGATTTCCAATGCTTTGCTGAACCTGTGCTGAACACTACGCACATATGCCAAACCTGATTGGCTCAGCAGTCATGTTCAGCTTATCTTACAGCACCTACTTTAACCCTTTGTGTAGATGCAAAACATAATTCTTTACAATCAATAGTACAGTAATGAAATGTTGCATTACACGTGTGTTTGTGCATTAGTGCAGTGTTTTTCAACCAGTGTGCCGTGGCACACTAGTGTGCCGTGAGAGATCCTCAGGTGTGCCGCGGCAGACTGACAACAGTGTGGGGGTGTCCCTCTTTCAATTTTTGAAATATTGGGAGGTATGTGACAGGCTCATCAGGCATCATTTACAACCATGACATTGTCATTCATTCACAGACAATCATTATGATTGTTTGTGAATGAATGTCAATATGTCATGTATAGTTTGTAGGAGGCATGGCATGACAGCACAGTACAGTGTGTGTGTATATATATATCCTGTATTAGGCTACAATGTGTGATTTTGTAAAATTTTGGGATGGTGGTGTGCCTCAGGATTTTTTAATGTAAAAAAGTTTGCCACGGCAAAAAAAAGGTTGCAAATCACTGCATTAGCGTATGCGTGAGGTCATTATGGATGCATAAATCTGTGTGTAGTGTGCACAGTGAGTGGGCATTTGCATTCTGTGTACTTGTATGTTACAAGTGTAATCATGAAAGAAAAATATTTGGGTTCAGTGTCCCTTTAAAGGGACATTCTAGTCAAAATTAAACTTTCATTATTTAGATAGGACATGTAATTTTAATCAACGTTCCAATTTACTTTTATCATCAAATTTGCTTTTTTCTCTTAGTATTCTTAGTTGAAGCTAAACCTAGGTAGGCTCATAAGCTAATTTCTAAACTCTTGAGGGCTGCCTCTTATCAGAGGCTTTTTAAATTCCTTTTCAACACAAAGAGGCTAAAAGTACACATGGGCCATATAGATAACACTGTGTACAGGCACAGGGAGTTATTTAAGATTTAGCCCAAAACAATGCTAACTGCAAGACAATTGATAATAAACAGTCACAGTCATGTGATCAAAAATGCTATCGACTATAAGCAAGTTTTAACTATGTACTTATAGGTTGGTTTTCATAAAGTTAATTATTCTTTATGTGTATCAGTAACCAATATTGTTAAGGTAAACTGTATATCTAACAAATATAGATCCTCATGGTGTAACATGATGGCCGATTAGTGCAGACTTTGCATTGCCATCCGCTGTTAGAGGTGTTATTTGTTGAATTGGTTATATAAGTACTTGCTCATTGTGTGAATGTTGCAAACTGATGTCCTAGGACTGAATGGCCTTAGCTCTCTGTGTACTTTTTGGATGTGGTTCTTATGCATAGTCAAGTAGCAGGGGTTTCTTATCGGTTATAGGCTTGCAAGAACTTTATTGCACTGTGTTTATTTTCCGAATACGGATGACTGTTAAAGGGACACTGAACCCAATTTTTTTCTTTAATGATTCAGATAGAGCAGGCAATTTTAAACAACTTTCTAATTTACTCCTATTATCAATTTTTCTTTGTTCTCTTGCTATCTTTATTTGAAAAAGAAGGCATCTAAGCTTTTTTTTGGGTTCAGAACTCTGGATAGCACTTTTTTATTGGTGGATGAATTTATCCACCAATCAGCAAGGACAACCCAGGTTCTTCACCAAAAATGGTCCGGCATCTAAACTTCCATTCTTGCATTTCAAATAAAGATACCAAGATTTGACAAATTTGATAATAGGAGTAAATTAGAAAATTGCTTAAAATGTCAGGCTCTATCTGAATCACAAAAGAAAAAATTTGGATTCAGTGTCCCTTTAAGGTTATTATAACCAATAAAAAAGAAAATGCTGAAATCCCTGTCTTATGTGTAGTTACTTATTAGATCACTACAATACTCTTCTTTGTTAAGTTCATACATAAAGATGAATTATTCATTGCAAAAGTTGAATGTCCCTTTAATAGCATTAGTGATAAAAAAAGCTTTTGCTGACCAAAAAGATGCCTCCTTTGCACTGTTTAAATGCACAGAAGGCACAGTAAAGACGTTTCCTTGTAAATTCAGGACATGATATTGCTATAAAAAATTGAAAGTCCCTAAAACAAATAAGGTGCCTTAAACTATTGAAAAACAAAAACAATTTAATTGATTAAAAAGTGACAGTACAGATGGTTCTGGTGCCACCCACTGGTCACAAAAGGATTGTTGCTGTGAATTGTTGAGGTTTCGGATTGGCTGCAGATATGGTCCCAGCCTGTCTGAAGCTGAAACAGGCATAGTCCATGAGAACTGGCCAGTGGGAAACACCGGAAGCAACGTCTTTAGTCTTGTTAAGAAACGGCAAAGGTGTTTTTTGGACAAGTAAATGTTTATGGTTTTTAGCACTTGCATTGTCTGATGTTTAAAGTGCCTCATTTCTTTTACTGAATTTTATGTCAATTTAAATGGCTAGGAAAGTCAAAATTAAACCCCACTACATATGTCTCTTGTAATTGGCTCACCATATGTTTAGCTAACTCCCAGTAGTGCATGGCCCAAGGAGCTGACAGTGTATTATAAATTGTTTCCCCCATAACATGTTTACAATGACTTGTTATACCAGCTGCAGAGTTTAAAAGGAATGGGAACATTTTCCTTTATGTATATTTTTGTATATGAATGTCTATCTGAATATTCACAAAATCATCTTTATCGTATCTCTCAATATTTACACAGTGAGACCAATACTTATAGAGAACAATGACAAATTTACATTTTATTGTCTCTCTGCCCCCATGAGAGTGTAGTTTCCTCTAAACATTCTAGTTTACATAGTTTTTCTATAGCTAATACTTATGTATTGAAAATTACAGTATAGGTTGGGATACAACAGGCAAAACCAGCTATTTCAAATGCAACATAAAGGTAAAGTATCCATCTGTAAGCATGTGTATCCCCTTTCCAGTGGTAAAGACATAGTTACATGCAAGCAATAGTGAAATAATAAAATACATTGTACTGTAACTTTTTCTCAGTTTCAATGTTTTAAATTATGGGATAGATTACAAGTGGAGCTGTGGAGCGCTAAATTATCATGCACTCGCAAACAGGCAAATGTGCCCGTTTGCAGGTGCACAATAATTAACCAGCTACTGGTTATTGCTACCATGAGCATGCAGTAGCAATTAATGCTTAAAAAATTATCCAGAGATCAGATCCCAGTCTAGTGTATTTTATTAAAAAATAAAGATAGCAGCATCTTTATTTTTTAATAAAACAACTGCACTAGGCAGTATTTTGGGGCTGAAGTTAAGGAGTGTGAAGTGTTAGAAAACAAACAGCACTGAAAAGTGCCTTTACATTGCTGTCTATGGGAACTGTTTGTTCCCAGTAAATATATATGTATATGATTATATACATATATATAATGTGTTAATATGTGTAACATATATGTGTATATAATCATATACATATATATAATGTGTTAATATGTGTAACATATATGTGTATATAATCATATACATGTATATTTATGTGTTACTATGTGTAACATATATGTGTATATAATCATATACATATATATTTATGTGTTACTATGTGTAACATATATGTGTTTATAATCATATACATATATATAATGTGTTACTATGTGTAACATATATGTGTATATAATCATATACATATATATTTATGTGTTACTATGTGTAACATATATGTGTATAATCATATACATATATATAATGTGTTAATATGTGTAACATATATGTGTATATAATCATATACATATATATAATGTGTTAATATGTGTAACATATATGTGTATATAATCATATACATATATATTTATGTGTTACTATGTGTAACATATATGTGTATATAATCATATACATATATATTTATGTGTTACTATGTGTAACATATATGTGTATATAATCATATACATATATATTTATGTGTTACTATGTGTAACATATATGTGTATATAATCATATACATATATATAATGTGTTACTATGTGTAACATATATATTTATATAATCATATACATATATATATATATATATATATATATATATATAATGTGTTACTATGTGTAACATATATATGTATATAATCATATACATATATATAATGTGTTACTATGTGTAACATATATGTGTATATAATCATATACATATATATTTATGTGTTACTATGTGTAACATATATGTGTATATAATCATATACATATATATTTATGTGTTACTATGTGTAACATATATGTGTATATAATCATATACATATATATTTATGTGTTACTATGTGTAACATATATGTGTATATAATCATATACATATATATATAATGTGTTAATATGTGTAACATATATGTGTATATAATCATATACATATATATTTATGTGTTACTATGTGTAACATATATGTGTATATAATCATATACATATATATTTATGTTACTATGTGTAACATATATGTGTATATAATCATATACATATATATTTATGCGTTACTATGTGTAACATATATGTGTATATAATCATATACATATATATTTGTGTTACTATGTGTAACATATATGTGTATATAATCATATACATATATATAATGTGTTACTATGTGTAACATATATGTGTATATAATCATATACATATATATTTATGTGTTACTATGTGTAACATATATGTGTATATAATCATATACATATATATTTATGTTACTATGTGTAACATATATGTGTATATAATCATATACATATATATGTATGTGTTACTATGTGTAACATATATGTGTTTATAATCATATACATATATATAATGTGTTACTATGTGTAACATATATGTGTATATAATCATATACATATATATTTATGTGTTACTATGTGTAACATATATATTTATATAATCATATACATATATATTTATGTGTTACTATGTGTAACATATATGTGTATATAATCATATACATATATATTTATGTGTTACTATGTGTAACATATATGTGTATATAATCATATACATATATATATATATATATATATATATATATATATATAATGTGTTACTATGTGTAACATATATGTGTATATAATCATATACATATATATATATATATAATGTGTTACTATGTGTAACATATATGTGTATATAATCATATACATATATATATATATATATATATATAATGTGTTACTATGTGTAATATATATGTGTATATAATCATATACATATATATTTATGTGTTACTATGTGTAACATATATGTGTATATAATCATATACATATATATTTATGTGTTACTATGTGTAACATATATGTGTATATAATCATATACATATATATATAATGTGTTAATATGTGTAACATATATATATGTGTATATAATCATATACATATATATAATGTGTTACTATGTGTAACATATATGTGTATATAATCATATACATATATATTTATGTGTTACTATGTGTAACATATATATGTATATAATCATATACATATATATTTATGTTTTACTATGTGTAACATATATATGTATATAATCATACACATATATATAATGTGTTACTATGTGTAACATATATGTGTATATAATCATATACATATATATTTATGTGTTACTATGTGTAACATATATGTGTATATAATCATATACATATATATTTATGTGTTACTATGTGTAACATATATGTGTATATAATCATATACATATATATATATAATGTGTTAATATGTGTAACATATATATGTATAATCATATACATATATATATATATAATGTGTTACTATGTGTAACATATATGTGTATATAATCATATACATATATATAATGTGTTAATATGTGTAACATATATGTGTATATAATCATATACATATATATTTATGTGTTACTATGTGTAACATATATGTGTATATAATCATATACATATATATTTATGTTACTATGTGTAACATATATGTGTATATAATCATATACATATATATTTATGTGTTACTATGTGTAACATATATGTGTTTATAATCATATACATATATATAATGTGTTACTATGTGTAACATATATGTGTATATAATAATATACATATATATTTATGTGTTACTATGTGTAACATATATATTTATATAATCATATACATATATATTTATGTGTTACTATGTGTAACATATATGTGTATATAATCATATACATATATATTTATGTGTTACTATGTGCAATATATATGTGTATATAATTATATACATATATATTTATGTGTTACTATGTGTAACATATATGTGTATATAATCATATACATATATATAATGTGTTACTATGTGTAACATATATATTTATATAATCATATACATATATATATATATATATATATATATATATTGTGTTACTATGTGTAACATAAAAACATATATATGTATATAATCATATACATATATATAATGTGTTACTATGTGTAACATATATGTGTATATAATCATATACATATATATGTATGTGTTACTATGTGTAAAATATATGTGTATATAATCATATACATATATATAATGTGTTACTATGTGTAACATATATGTGTATATAATCATATACATATATATTTATGTGTTACTATGTGTAACATATATGTGTATATAATCATATACATATATATTTATGTGTTACTATGTGTAACATATATGTGTATATAATCATATACATATATATATATATATATATATATATATATATATATATGTGTTACTATGTGTAACATATATGTGTATATAATCATATACATGTATATTTATGTGTTACTATGTGTAACATATATATATAATGTGTTACTATGTGTAACATATATGTGTATATAATCATATACATATATATATATAATGTGTTACTATGTGTAACATATATGTGTATATAATCATATACATATATATATATATATATAATGTGTTACTATGTGTAACATATATGTGTATATAATCATATACATATATATTTATGTGTTACTATGTGTAACATATATATGTATATAATCATATACATATATATATAATGTGTTACTATGTGTAACATATATGTGTATATAATCATATACATATATATAATGTGTTACTATGTGTAACATATATGTGTATATAATCATATACATGTATATTTATGTGTTACTATGTGTAACATATATGTGTATATAATCATATACATATATATAATGTGTTACTATGTGTAACATATATGTGTATATAATCATATACATATATATTTATGTGTTACTATGTGTAACATATATGTGTATATAATCATATACATATATATTTATGTGTTACTATGTGTAACATATATGTATATAATCATATACATATATATATATAATGTGTTAATATGTGTAACATATGTGTATATAATCATATACATATATATAATGTGTTACTATGTGTAACATATATGTGTATATAATCATATACATATATATTTATGTGTTACTATGTGTAACATATATGTGTATATAATCATATACATATATATTTATGTCTTACTATGTGTAACATATATGTGTATATAATCATATACATTTATATTTATGTGTTACTATGTGTAACATATATGTGTATATAATCATATACATATATATATAATGTGTTAATATGTGTAACATATATGTGTATATAATCATATACATATATATTTATGTGTTACTATGTGTAACATATATGTGTATATAATCATATACATATATATTTATGTTACTATGTGTAACATATATGTGTATATAATCATATACATATATATTTATGCGTTACTATGTGTAACATATATGTGTATATAATCATATACATATATATTTGTGTTACTATGTGTAACATATATGTGTATATAATCATATACATATATATAATGTGTTACTATGTGTAACATATATGTGTATATAATCATATACATATATATTTATGTGTTACTATGTGTAACATATATGTGTATATAATCATATACATATATATTTATGTTACTATGTGTAACATATATGTGTATATAATCATATACATATATATGTATGTGTTACTATGTGTAACATATATGTGTTTATAATCATATACATATATATAATGTGTTACTATGTGTAACATATATGTGTATATAATCATATACATATATATTTATGTGTTACTATGTGTAACATATATATTTATATAATCATATACATATATATTTATGTGTTCCTATGTGTAACATATATGTGTATATAATCATATACATATATATTTATGTGTTACTATGTGTAACATATATGTTTATATAATCATATACATATATATTTATGTGTTACTATGTGTAACATATATGTGTATATAATCATATACATATATATATATATATATATATATATATATATAATGTGTTACTATGTGTAACATATATGTGTATATAATCATATACATATATATATATATAATGTGTTACTATGTGTAACATATATGTGTATATAATCATATACATATATATATATATAATGTGTTACTATGTGTAATATATATGTGTATATAATCATATACATATATATTTATGTGTTACTATGTGTAACATATATGTGTATATAATCATATACATATATATTTATGTGTTACTATGTGTAACATATATGTGTATATAATCATATACATATATATATAATGTGTTAATATGTGTAACATATATATATGTGTATATAATCATATACATATATATAATGTGTTACTATGTGTAACATATATGTGTATATAATCATATACATATATATTTATGTGTTACTATGTGTAACATATATATGTATATAATCATATACATATATATTTATGTTTTACTATGTGTAACATATATATGTATATAATCATACACATATATATAATGTGTTACTATGTGTAACATATATGTGTATATAATCATATACATATATATTTATGTGTTACTATGTGTAACATATATGTGTATATAATCATATACATATATATTTATGTGTTACTATGTGTAACATATATGTGTATATAATCATATACATATATATATATAATGTGTTAATATGTGTAACATATATATGTATATAATCATATACATATATATATATATATATAATGTGTTACTATGTGTAACATATATGTGTATATAATCATATACATATATATAATGTGTTAATATGTGTAACATATATGTGTATATAATCATATACATATATATTTATGTGTTACTATGTGTAACATATATGTGTATATAATCATATACATATATATTTATGTTACTATGTGTAACATATATGTGTATATAATCATATACATATATATTTATGTGTTACTATGTGTAACATATATGTGTTTATAATCATATACATATATATAATGTGTTACTATGTGTAACATATATGTGTATATAATAATATACATATATATTTATGTGTTACTATGTGTAACATATATATTTATATAATCATATACATATATATTTATGTGTTACTATGTGTAACATATATGTGTATATAATCATATACATATATATTTATGTGTTACTATGTGTAATATATATGTGTATATAATTATATACATATATATTTATGTGTTACTATGTGTAACATATATGTGTATATAATCATATACATATATATAATGTGTTACTATGTGTAACATATATATTTATATAATCATATACATATATATATATATATATTGTGTTACTATGTGTAACATAAAAACATATATATGTATATAATCATATACATATATATAATGTGTTACTATGTGTAACATATATGTGTATATAATCATATACATATATATGTATGTGTTACTATGTGTAGAATATATGTGTATATAATCATATACATATATATAATGTGTTACTATGTGTAACATATATGTGTATATAATCATATACATATATATTTATGTGTTACTATGTGTAACATATATGTGTATATAATCATATACATATATATTTATGTGTTACTATGTGTAACATATATGTGTATATAATCATATACATATATATATATATATATATATATATATATATGTGTGTTACTATGTGTAACATATATGTGTATATAATCATATACATGTATATTTATGTGTTACTATGTGTAACATATATATATAATGTGTTACTATGTGTAACATATATGTGTATATAATCATATACATATATATATATATAATGTGTTACTATGTGTAACATATATGTGTATATAATCATATACATATATATATATATATAATGTGTTACTATGTGTAACATATATGTGTATATAATCATATACATATATATTTATGTGTTACTATGTGTAACATATATATGTATATAATCATATACATATATATATATAATGTGTTACTATGTGTAACATATATGTGTATATAATCATATACATATATATAATGTGTTACTATGTGTAACATATATGTGTATATAATCATATACATGTATATTTATGTGTTACTATGTGTAACATATATGTGTATATAATCATATACATATATATAATGTGTTACTATGTGTAACATATATGTGTATATAATCATATACATATATATTTATGTGTTACTATGTGTAACATATATGTATATAATCATATACATATATATATATATATAATGTGTTAATATGTGTAACATATATGTGTATATAATCATATACATATATATAATGTGTTACTATGTGTAACATATATGTGTATATAATCATATACATATATATTTATGTGTTACTATGTGTAACATATATGTGTATATAATCATATACATATATATTTATGTCTTACTATGTGTAACATATATGTGTATATAATCATATACATTTATATTTATGTGTTACTATGTGTAACATATATGTGTATATAATCATATACATATATATTTATGTGTTACTATGTGTAACATATATGTGTATATAATCATATACATATATATTTATGTGTTACTATGTGTAACATATATGTGTATATAATCATATACATATATATAATGTGTTACTATGTGTAACATATATGTGTATATAATCATATACATATATATTTATGTTACTATGTGTAACATATATGTGTATATAATCATATACATATATATAATGTGTTACTATGTGTAACATATATGTGTATATAATCATATACATATATATTTATGTGTTACTATGTGTAACATATATGTGTATATAATCATATACATATATATAATGTGTTACTATGTGTAACATATATGTGTATATAATCATATACATGTATATTTATGTGTTACTATGTGTAACATATATGTGTATATAATCATATACATATATATTTATGTGTTACTATGTGTAACATATATGTGTATATAATCATATACATATATATAATGTGTTACTATGTGTAACATATATGTGTATATAATCATATACATGTATATTTATGTGTTACTATGTGTAACATATATGTGTATATAATCATATACATATATATTTATGTTACTATGTGTAACATATATGTGTATATAATCATATACATGTATATTTATGTGTTACTATGTGTAACATATATGTGTATATAATCATATACATGTATATTTATGTGTTACTATGTGTAACATATATATGTACTGTATATAATCATATACATATATATAATGTGTTACTATGTGTAACATATATGTGTATATAATCATATACATGTATATTTATGTGTTACTATGTGTAACATATATGTGTATATAATCATATACATATATATTTATGTGTTACTATGTGTAACATATATGTGTATATAATCATATACATGTATATTTATGTGTTACTGTGTGTAACATATATGTGTATATAATCATATACATATATATTTATGTGTTACTATGTGTAACATATATGTGTATATAATCATATACATATATATTTATGTGTTACTATGTGTAACATATATGTGTATATAATCATATACATGTATATTTATGTGTTACTGTGTGTAACATATATGTGTATATAATCATATACATATATATTTATGTGTTACTATGTGTAACATATATGTGTATATAATCATATACATATATATTTATGTGTTACTATGTGTAACATATATGTGTATATAATCATATACATATATATTTATAGTTGCTGCCATCGCTGCGCTACTTACCCTCTTTGCTGCGCTGAAGTTCAGATGCCATCTCTGCGTGCACTTGAGAGCGCAATGCTTCCCAGCAATGAACGCGAGGTTGTGTTCGCATTGCTGTGAGTTTGTAATACCAGCGCACATTAGCGTGCTCTCGTATTATACAGTTGAGCATAAATATCCTCCTTTATCCTCTTGCCTCAGTAGTGCAATGCTGCTCTTTCAACAAAGAATTCCAAAAAAATCTAACTACATGCCCCATGTCCCTTTAATACTTTATTTAGTATTCTCTATAGAAAAAGTTTGTAAACAAGAGACAGCAAACTGTAATCAAATTGCAAGTGAGGGTGGAAGAGATAGAAAACACAATTTCTCTCTGTAAGGGCGTAATGATCTAAAGCGCTCCACTCTGGTGAGATTATCCAAGAGGTCTCGTCAGTACTGTGAGGTTCATCAGACAATCAGGTGTTTTTATCTGAATGTGAAAGAGGGGCAACTAGATTACAAAAAACAAACAAAATAAAGATTAAAGGGACACTGAACCCAAATTTTTTCTTTTGTAATTCAGAAAGAGCATGCAATTTTAAACAACTTTCTAATTTACTCCTATTATCAATTTTTCTTCGTTCTCTTGCTATCATTATTTGAAAAAGAAGGCATCTAAGCTTTTTTTTGGTTTCAGTACTCTGGACAGCACTTTTTTATTGGTGGATGAATTTATCCACCAATCAGCAAGGACAACCCAGGTTGTTCACAAAAATGGGCCGGCATCTAAACTTACATTCTTGCATTTCAAATAAAGATACCAAGAGAATGAATAAAATGTGATAATAGGAGTAAATTAGAAAGCTGATTAAAATTTCATGCTCAATCTGAATCACAAAAGAAAATTTTTGGGTACAGTGTCCCTTTAATATTGCATGATTTCTCTCCATGCCGGAAAGCTGTTGATCATTAGGGGTAAATTTATCAAGCTCCGTACGGAGCTTGATGCCCCGTGTTTCCGGCGAGCCTTCTGAGGCGGCAGACAGAAATTAACCCGATTGGATACGGCCGTGAATCTGCAGGGAGCGGTATTGCACCAGCAGTTCACAAGAACTGCTGGTGCAATGATAAATCGCTGTCGGCATTTATCTATGTGCAACGGACATGATACGCTACATTGTATCATGTCCGCTCGCACATTAGTAAATTGACCCCTTGGGCCTTAGAGGGACACTGAACCCAATTTTTTTTTCTTTCATAATTCAGATAGAACAGCAATTTTAAGCAACTTTCTAATTTACTCCTATTATTCATTTTCTTTGTTCTCCTGGTATCTTTATTAGAAAAGCAGAAATGTAAGCTTATGAGCCGGCCCTTCTTTGGTTCAGAACCTGGGTAGCACTTGCTGATTGGTGGCTAACATGTAGCCACCCATCAGCCAGCACTACCCAGGGTGCTGAACAAAAAATAATCTGTCTCATAAGCTTACATTTCTGCTTTTTCTAATAAAGATACCAAGAGAATGAAGAAAATTGATAATAGGAGTACGACCCAGCTGCAGCACTATAAAGTAATTGAAAGCAATTTTACTGTACAATGTCCCTTTAACTTTCAATATTTTAATAACAGCGTCAAATTTTTTTTTTTTTTTTTTTTTTTTTTTTTTAACCTAAGAGCTTCCTGTGTCAACATTGTCTGATATCTAAATGGATACATACAGGAAGGATCTCCGCTCATAAACCGTATTGTTTAACAAGTCACTGCGAGATGACTCAGAACACTTTGATAAGAGCAATAATCTATATATATATATTAAAAAAATGCATTAATCCCTGATCTGTCCTTAAAGTGACTATTACACAAATTATACTCTCATATATATTGGAGCATACAATGTTTGCTCTATCGACACTGCAACTTTATATGTTTCACTCCTGTACAAGAATTAAATATTTGCCGCTCAGGGCTGCAAGCACTGCAGCTGTCGAGTTGGACACAGCTGGGTCGTACTCGTGATTGGCTTACCACTTACATCCTGCTTGAGACAAGCAATTTTCAGTGGCTACCAAATGGGACTTTACCTATGTGTTTAATCTCCTTGTGGGAGTTAAAGGGACAGTCTACTCCAAATGTTTTATTGTTTAAAAAGATAGATAATTCCTTTATTACCCATTCCCCAGTTTTGCATAACCAACACAGTTATAATAACTTTCATTTTTAACTCTGTGATTACCTTGTATATAAGCCTCTTCTGACAGCCCCCTGATCACATGGCTATTTATTTATTAGCAATTTACTTGCATTTTAGCGAATTAGTGTAGTTTCAGCCACAAACTAATGGGAGAGAGCACAATGTTTTCTATATGGCCCACATGAACTAGCATTCTCCTGTTGTGAAAAGCTAATAAAAAAGCATGTGATAAGAGGCTGTCTGTAGTGGCTTAGAAATAGGTAGAAATTTAGAGGTTTAAATGTTATAAAGTATATTAATATAACAATGCTGGCTGTGCAAAGCTGGGGAATGGGTAATAAAGGCGTTATCTATGTTTTAAACAATAATAATTCTGGTGTAGACTGCCCCTTTAAACACAGAACTAAAGCATCAATATTGCAAAAAACACACTGTAACTAATAACAGCGTGTCCCTTTAAAGGGATATTATATATTGTATTTTTCTATTATCTTTATTTTTAAATAAGTTTCCAAACAATGAGACCGGATATAATGTATTTAGTTAGAGAGGTTAATTAGTGTAATTATGTGTTTAACCACTGCAAGGGAGACTGAGGAAAGGCTGCATACGTACGAAAACAAACAGCTTTATCTAAACCTTTTTATATTTAATATGCTTAAAGGGACAGTACTTTCAGATACAGCATTCACTTTTAAACAACTTTCTACTTTACTTCTATTATCATATGTGCTTCATTCTCTTGTCTCTACCCAGGTAGACTCTGGAGCCGCTAGTTGCTAATTGGTGGCTGCACATATGAGCTTTTTTTCATTGGTTCACCTGATGTGTTCAGCTTGCTCCTAGTAGTGCATTGCTGCTCCCTCAACAAAGGATACTAAGAGAATTAAGCACATTTGATAATAGAAATAAATTGGAAAGGTGTTTAAAATTGTATGTTCTATCTGAATCAGGAAAAACAATTGTGGGTTTCATGTCCCTTTAACTAGTGATTCTTTAATATCCATTGTATTCAATTTGAGTTTAATAATCTTAAAAGAATAATTTTAGTTTTTAAACATTCATGATTCAGAATCATCTTGCAATTTAAAAACCTTCTAAATTGGTTTAGTTCCTTTCCATAAGAGCATACTGAGGTAGGCACGGGAGTGTTCATGTGTCTTGAGTACTTTATGTATAATATTGTTGCAAAAGCTGCTACTATATAGTGTTCAAGACTAATGCTTCCTCCGGGGCATATCTCAGTATGCTCTTAAGGAAAGGAGCTATGTTTCAGACATATAGAACAAGAAGTATAGAAACATAATAAAGATGAATTGGAAAGCTTAAAATGTACACTGTATTTAAATCATGAAAGTGTAATTTTGACGTCCATATCCCTTTAAAGCCTTGGTAGGCTCCAGAGCAGCAATGCACTACTGGGAACTAGCTGGTGGCTACACGTTTATGCCTTGTGTCATTGGCTCACCAGATGTGTTCTGTTAGGTTCCAGTAATGCACGGTTGCTATGAAGTTGACTTTATCTATGTGTTTATTGATACACAATCAATAGGGCAAAAATAAAATGCTGTAACACATTAGAGCATTGTCTTTTCACACTTGTATATGCCTTTAAGGTCACTAATTGATTCTTTTTCTGTATTAAAGGGACAGTAAAGTCAAAATAAAACTTTTATGGTTTAGATGGAACATTCAATTTTAAACAACTTCCTATTTTACTTCCATTATCAAATTTGCTTTGTTGTATTGGTAGTCTTTGTTGAAGAGAATATCTAGGTAAGCTGATAGAAGCTTAGGAGCATGCACGTTTGTAGCACTATGGCAGTAGTGATTGCAGCAATTTATAAATTCATAACTGCTACATACAATATTGCAAATCAATGGTGCCATAGAGTCCTAAAAACATGTGCACGCTCCTGAGTTCCTATCAGCCTACTTAGATTTGATAATAGAAGTAAACTGCAAAGTTGTTAAAATTGTGTGCTCTATCTGAATAGTGAACATTTCATTTTGACTTTACTGACCCTTTCAATTTTGATGTAAAATAAGTGGCTGGCCACCAAACCTGCATTGTGTTATATTGCAGTCCTCTCTGGCAACAAATGAGTTAAAAACCAGAGCTGAGCGTTTCCCCAGTAATCTTACACAATGCGCTGCAGTTCCTTTCTGCCCTGAGAACTCAGCTTGATTCTATATTTTTTCGGCATATCCCTTTTCACTATTCAGATGCAAATCGTGTGAGAGATTACAGTGTTTGTGTGAGGTGAGTTTGTACTTTGCAGCCAATAGCAATGCTCTGTGCTCCCCAGACACCACATTGTCCTGTCTCCTGATGTCCGTCTCTCTTTCTCTCTCTCTTTCTCTCTTGTTTCCATGCACATCTGATGCCATCACAGCACGTTTTGATTCTGAGTGAAGAAACAGAGATCTATGCACTTTGTACGTGTGGCAACATCTGGAAAGGCAGCTTGTGAGACCTTTATATTTGTTCTATGTTTTTTTTTTCTTTCTCTCTTTCTTTCTTTCTTTCCACTGAACTTCCGCATTTTCATTTGCAATACCAGTGTGGTTTAAAAAAATAAATAAATTCAGACATAAACCACACACTGATTGAAGATTGAAACTGAATTTGGGGAGTAAGAAGATCTGCGCTGCGGATTGGGACTCGTCTGTTCTAGAAAGTTTAAGTCTTGACATTTTGGGAGAGAAGAAATCACACATTGTATAATAACCACATTGAAAGTTTAGACTTTCCACAGAATTCAGTAGGACAGAAACAAATTGCTGCAGTTTTATGACTGTTCAGTTATGAGTTTTACTGATTAAAGGTCTGTTCTTGGCTGGAGGGCTGGGCTGATCTAAAACAGCCTTGCTTGTGTGTTATACAAAGCTTGGGAAACGTGCAGGATAGATTGTTGGAAGCAAATGTTCAGACGGGCTTTGACTATGAGGACTCTTCGCAGGTCGAAATTCATGAGTTCACCCAGCCTCAGTGACCTGGGCAAGAGAGAGCAGGCAGTCTTGGATGAGCGGGGGACGCAGCAAAAACGGGCCGGGTCCAACGCCACCTGGAACAGGTAAGATAATTTTATACCAATGTTATTATTTTCTTCCATCTGTCTGTACACAAACATAAAAACAAACAGAATATATGTTTGACTGTATATTCAGCTTATATCTGTATTTATAGACTTTCCGCTACATAAAATAAATTGCATATCCAGTAGCGTCACTGGTAAAGCTGATGGTGAATTGCAAATCTTGCAGAAATGTGTTTTTATTTTTTTGTTATCCTTTATTTGTAGAACAGAAATAGACAGGGTACGATGGATGTGTGATTTATAAAATTAAGACGGCATAATTCTGCAGACTGGTGCAGAAGGATCATGGGAACTTATGATTGTATTTTCCCTAAGTCCAGAAGTGTGTAGCATGACTACCCTCTCACATCTGCGTGTATGATTGGCAAACTTTGTGCAACAGCCCTATAACAATGAATTGTAAGCCCCTTTCTTCGGACACTTACCAATAGTGTTTTATAGTTGTCTCTATGGAGAGATGATAATTAGAAAACCTCTAGTTGATGTTTCTAACTGCTAAGAACTTGTTTTTGTTAATTTATTACTCTGTGTAGCATTATTTTATTTGTTATGGTATAAAATTAAAACAATATTACAAAATGTTTCACAATAGCTTAAACATATGCAAAGAGGAGGTGAAGTAATGCATGTAGATGGGATCAGAAGTGGCAAGTAACATTTTGTCCTGGCTAGTAGCTTAGGACTTGAAATTTTGAGCCCTGATATATATATATATATATATATATATATATATATATATACACATATCCAAAAAGGACAGCACAATCTTACAAAGAGGTGAAGTGCCACGGTGCACTGCAAAATTTATCCAAGTCAGTCAAGAGGCACAGGCACTCCGTGGTCTTAGATAAAAAAATAATCTTTATTTCATCAAGTTAAAAAAGACATAACGTTTCGCAACATTGCTGTGCCTTTGTCAAATGTCAAACAGATACAAGAGACCTAAAAATAATGATAAACATGCATCAAAACACTCCTTATATACACATCTATTAACCGCCGAAGTTTAAGCGTACCGCCATCAAACACATGTGTGTGACGTCATCAGAATGTGCCAACGTGCGTAACGTCATGACGTATGTACCGGCGTTGCCATGGAGATCTATACTAACAATGACACTAGCGGTTATGAGTAAAAGCGGAGTGCTTATATTAATCACATGTTATGGCTGTTGCAAGAACTCTGGGAATAAAAAAATAAACAAAATGCATAGCAAAATAAGATGTAAATATCACCCTATAAAGGATAACTATAGCATCGTAAATGGTCCCATACTTAAGGCAGTACATAGCACGTGATAAAAAGCAAAAGAGATTAAAATGGAAACAATGCAAATTTAGGAACAGTAAGGCATGTATAAATTATGTATAAATTATTTATAATAGAAACAAATACCAATTGGTAAGTAACACCAAAAGTTGAACAGCCAATATTAGCATATATCATTTGCGCTGTGTCCTCCTTTACTTCCTGTCACAGCCCTACAAGGAGGCTGGGGTCTCTACAAAAGGCATGTATAGCTTGATGGCTTAAATCTTTTAGTGTAACTTGAGCTGGTTTACAATTCAGATAATGCTAGAGAAACAAAAAAGTCTGTATTGCTCATGCTCCGTAGAAGCAGAATGCAACTTAAAGGGGCATGAAACCCAAAATTTTTCTTCCATGATTCAGATAGAGAATATAATTTTAAACAACTTTCCAATTGACTTATATTATTAAATTTGCTTCCTATATAGAAACTATCTATATGTGTGACTGGAAAGGTTCAGCTAAAATTAGTCTTTTTGCTGCTGCAGTATCTCTGACACTGCAACAATGTATTTATCTTAAACTGGCTCATAAAACATAAAGCTACAACACACATAAATGAAAAACGACATTGGAATTACTGACTATAGTTCTTAAAAAAAATCAGGATCCCCCAAAATGTTCTTTCATGATTCAGATAGAGCATATTATTCTAAACAACTTTCCAGTTTACTTCTATTATCAAATTTGCTTCATTCTCTTAATATCCTTTGCTGAAGGAACAGCATTGCACTACTTGCAGCTAGCGGAACACATCTAGTTAGCCAATCACAAGAGACAAATGTGTGCAGGGGCCAATCAGCAACTAGCTCCCACTAGTGTAGGATATGTGTGTACTCTTTTTCAACAAGGGATACCAAGAGAACAAAGTACATTAAAAATAGAAGTGAATTTAAAAGTTTCTCAAAATGACCTGCTCTATCTGAATCATGCAAGTTTAATTTGGTCTTTCCTACCCCTTTAAACACTTTCATGAATGTTAAAAAAAAGAATGTTTTAAATATAACATTGTCTTTAAACCACTGAGATAAACTTGTGTTATTATGCAGCCCAAGCATAGCTTTGTGTTTGAGCAAAAACTGCTATGATATTCTAAGTATTACATGCTGACTCCTCACGATTGTCCAGAATGCACTCAATATCTAATTTCTCGATTGCCAGAATGTAAACCTGTCACTCTGACGGACAGTAGACCCTTGCACTGCTTATGTTACTCATTTAACCCCCTGGCTGCTTTAGCTGTAACACATTGCTTTACAAAGGATAGCTGTATGTTCTGGTATGGAGAGGGTTATAAACATGTATTATACAGCAGAATCTTTTTCACCTAGCAGATATGCTATCTTCATATCTCACAACTCAGATGAATGTCTTAGGAAACCAAACTAAAACTGCCAAGCAGTTGCATCATAAGCATGTTCTTTGAGTACCTCCCAGTTGTTCCATATTTCCCTGTAGAGAACAAAAACTGTAACATTAAGTGCTGTGCAAATACATCTTTTGTAAACATCTGTATTATTGCTTTTTGTGTGTGGGATGTGCTGGCTGAGTGCATACATCAAGCTCTGTAATCATTTTAAGTAACCATTTGAAAACTGCTAACCCTTTGCCTGGTACAGAGGGCTTTCATAGGGACAATAATGTAAAAATTAAACTTTTATGATAGACAGAACATATGCCTCTTGTCATTGGCTCGCCCAATGTTTTCCGCTAGCTCCAGTAGTGCATTGCTGCTCCTGAACTATATAAAATACCAAACGAATGAAGAAAATATGATATTAGAAGTAAAACGGAAAGTTGTTTAACCCCTTAACGACCGACTACATGCAGGGTACATCCTTAACGACCGAGTACGTATCCTGCACGTCGTCGGTCTGGGAAAGCGGTGGAAGCGATCCTGATCGCTTCCAGCCGCTTTCCGGCTATTGCAGTGATGCCTCGATATTGAGGCATCCTGCAATAAAAAATTTTACCCCTCCGGTGCAGAGAGAGACACTCTGTGGCCCTCTCTACAGGAAACCATCGATGGCCGCAATCGTTGGTGGGCGGGAGCTGAAGTGGGAGGTGGGTGGGCGGCCATCAATGGTTTCCTGTAGAGAGGGGGGCGGGATCGCCGTGGGCGCGCACGGACACGTGCGTGAACGGGGGCGGCAGGCGGGTGCGTGCACGGGGAGGGAGCGGGTGGGAACCGCTATACTACAGAAAATGATTGGAATAAAAGTGGGAGAGAGGGGGGAAATAATACAAATAAAACGGTTCTAAGGGATCTAGGAGGGGGTGGGGAGTTGGTCTTTGGGGGGGGGGGGAGCTACACTACAGAAAAAAAAAGGAAAAAAAAGAAAATCTTTTTTTTGTTAACTTGGTACTGGCAGACAGATGCCAGTACCCAAGATGGCTCCAAATAAGTTAGAGGGGGAGGGTTAGAGAGCTGTTGGGGGGGGGGAATCAGGGAGGTTGGGGGCTAAGGGGGGATCCTACACAGCAGCATATGCAAATATGCTAAAACAAATTAAAAAAATAAAATAAAAGATAGCTTTTATTTTACTACTGGCAGACTTTCTGCCAGTACTTAAGATGGCAGGGACAATTGTGGGGTGGGGGAGGCATGAGAGCTGTTTGGGAGGGATCAGGGGGTGTGATGTGTCAGGTGGGAGACTGATCTCTACACTAAAGCTAAAATTAACCCTGCAAGCTACCTAATTAACCCCTTCACTGCTAGCCATAATACACGTTTTAGCGGCCTTCTAATTACCAAAAAGCAACGCCAAAGCCATATATGTCTGCTATTTCTGAACAAAGGGGATCCCAGAGAAGCATTTACAACTATTTGTGCCATAATTGCACAAGCTGTTTGTAAATCATTTCAGTGAGAAACCTAAAGTATGTGAAAAAGTTTGTGAAAAAGTGAACAATTTTTTTTATTTGATCGCATTTGGTGGTGAAATGGTGTCATGAAATATACCAAAATGGGCCTAGATCAATACTTTGAGTGTTCTACTACACTACACTAAATCTAAAATCAACCCTACAAGCTCCCTAATTAACCCCTTCACTGCTAGCCATAATACACGTGTGATGCACAGTGGCATTTAGCGGCCTTCTAATTCTAATTAGCAAATAGCAACACCAAAGCCATATATGTCTGCTATTTCTGAACAAAGGGGATCCCAGAGAAGCATCTATAACCATTTGTGCCATAATTGCACAAGCTGTTTGTAAATAATTTCAGTGAGAAACCTAAAATTGTGAAAAATTTAACTTTTTTAAATTTTATCGCATTTGGCAGTGAAATTGTGGCATGAAATATACCAAAATGGGCCTAGATCAATACTTTGGGATGTCTACTAAAAAAAAATATATATACATGTCAAGGGATATTCAGGGATTCCTGAAAGATATCAGTGTTCTAATGTAACTAGAGCTAATTTTGGAAAAAAAGTGGTTTGGAAATAGCAAAGTGCTACTTGTATTTATGGCCCTATAACTTTCGAAAAAGCAAAGAACATGTAAACATTGGGTATTTCTAAACTCAGGACAAAATTTAGAAACTATTTAGCATGGTTGTTTTTTGGTGGTTGTAGATGTGTAACAGATTTTGGGGGTCAAAGTTAGAAAAAGTGTGTTTTTTTCCATTTTGTCCTCATAATTTATATTTTTTTAAAGTAAATGATAAGATATGGTCAAAATAATGGTATCTTTAGAAAGTCCATTTAATGGCGAGAAAACGGTATATAACATGTGTGGGTACAGTAAATGAGTAAGTGGAAAATTACAGCTAAACACAAACACCGCAGAAAGGTAAAAATAGCCTTGGTCCCAAACGGACAGAAATAGGAAAAGTGCTGTGGTTATTAAGGGGTTAAAATAATGTTCTCTTTGAATCTGTAAAGTTTAATTTTGACTTTACTGTCCCTTTAAGTCTATGTCTGCCTCTGTTTTACTGGTTCCTGTCTCTGGTTCTGTAGCTCACACTTGCCCTTTCTGGGGCCATAGTCCCAGCATGTGCTGAATCTGCTGATGAAGATGTAGGAGAGAGAAATAATGGTAGATCCTGTATCCCAGTTTTTAATTTACATTTATTGGAGATTTTAAAAAAAAGCATGAATAGCATTCCTTAAAGGCATATTAAACTGTCTGTTTCATTGTTGTAATAAAAAAAGCATTAAGCACTTTGTTATACTTAATAGAAATCAATGCAAAATGTATTATTCATCATTTGAAAAGGATTCTACCTTTTATTTCTTTTTTTGAGCTTCATTTGTGCTGTGTCCTCCTTTACTCCCTGTCACAGTCCTACAAGGAGTCTTGGGCTCTACAAAAGGCATGTATAGCTTGATGGCTTAAATCTTCTAGTGTAACTTGAGCTGGTTTACAATTCAGATAACGCTAGAGAAACAAAAAAGTCTGTATTGCTCATGCTCTGTAGAGGTAGAATGCAACTTAAAGGGACATTGAACCCAATTTTTTTTCTTTCATGATTCAGATAGAGCATGCAATTTTAAGCAACTTTCTAATTTACTCCTATTATCAATTTTTCTTTGTTCTCTTGCTATCTTTAGAAGGCATTTAAACTTTTTTCTGGTTCAGACGATGGACAGCACTTTTTTATTGGTGGATGAATTTATTCACCAATCAGCAAGGACAACCCAGGTTGTTCACAAAAAATTGTCTGGCATCTAAACTTACATTCTTGCATTTCAAATAAAGATTATAAGAGAATGAAGAACATGTGATAATAGGAGTAAATTAGAAAGTTGCTTAAAATGTCATGCTCTATCTGAATCACAAAAGAAAAAATTTGGGTTCAGTGTCCCTTTAAGCTCAAAATAGGTCGACTCTCTTATGTCCCTGAGGGCAATGGCTACAATGAGAAAATTGAAGTGCTCATTTTGCAAGGAAATAAGTAGGTTATTTGCTGATTTTTACGCACTCAGTTTCTTTTTATGTTTACTTTGATAATTTAACATATTTGTTTTTACTAAAGGAGCACTGTATCAAACCCCTTTAAACACCCTGAGCCTCACCTAGAAACACCTGATTCCAACTGTAATTACCCAACCCAAACACCAGAATTAACTGACAGCACTAGAATCCAATCAGAACTGGGAAATATGGTCACATGACCTACAATGTAAACATCCAGAACACACAGCCATAAAATCATTAGCAATGTTGCTACTTATTGATTGTTAGAACTCCAGATAATGGGGACCTTTAAACTCAGTCATGTGGCTGCAAATGATGACAATTTAATAAGGTGACCAAAGTAACAGCAGTGATCACTTGGCCATTTTCAGTATTATTTACTAAAATCTAAGAAAAAATTATACATTATTTTTACATTTTTTGCCACAGTTATCTCATATGCCATGGATTCTATATGTAATAATGGTATATTGTGAATCTGCTGGGCCTGCTGAAAAAAATAATATATGATTTGTTTGGGTCATTTACTAAAATTTGAATAGGATTTAAGTGTAGGTAACAAAAAAAGCTCAAAATTGGCTCAGCACTGGGGTGAAAAAGGCTTAGCAGCAAAAGGGTTAAAGGATTAATACAGTAGAATTGCAGAATCAACAGATGCATAATAAAAAGACATTACAATGACAGGCTCCAATGATCTAATGGTCTCTGTACTGTCGAGATTCTTTATG
Source organism: Bombina bombina (assembly GCF_027579735.1). Taxonomy (NCBI): domain Eukaryota; kingdom Metazoa; phylum Chordata; class Amphibia; order Anura; family Bombinatoridae; genus Bombina; species Bombina bombina. The sequence continues at coordinate 1,106,692,375 of NC_069504.1, read as the reverse complement.
AATGTTCCCCAGTCCTTCTATTTCTCTGGTAAAATTATCTAAGGTCACTTTTTACCCTGTAAACAGGGTGTCTCGCTAAGGGCATATGTAGCATTTTTGTATTGTTAAAAGGGCATCAAAAATCATAACAAAATTGTTCACCAAAAAATCTTATTTATCAAAAACATAAAATTTGTATGTAAATGACACAGGAATAAATTGTATTAAATAAGCACAGCGTAAATCGCAATTAATTACACTGGATGTGAATAATCACATAGAAATGTATACTTATAAATGCAAAATACAAAGCGTAATTGTTGTTTTATCGTAAAATGGGCTTACCTGGACGTGTATGAAATTGTCTCTCAAATCCAAGCGTAATTATCTAAATATTTCCACCTTACAGATCTCACAGTTTTTTCTTGCATGCTAAAAGGTCGCAAGGTTGTACCAAATTACGCAAAACATTTAATACCCTAATATAAAAACACATGCATATGAAAATAGAATAGATTGTAAGATGCTATACGCAGAAAGCAGCGCAACGTGATTTGTTTCTGGTGCAGGATTTAATGTGTAAAGTGTATTCCTGCTCACTGCTAACTTTTCGCTACCCAATGAAGTTTCCCTTACATTCTATAAGAGACATCTCGCCACTCGCAACAACTGCCCATTTTTAAATAGAATTCCATGAGGGCAGCCCCTGCGAGGGTCGGCATGAAAAACCATGTCTGACCTGTGAAGTTTAGATCATCAAATAAGTAGAAGAATTTTTTTTTTTTACAAATTAGTTAGTTAAATTTTCCTTCTCCCTGCATCATATGAAAAACCACCAGCCAATCACAAAATGCATATATATGTATATACTGTGAATGTTTGCACATGCTCAGTAGGATATAAAGTGTGCATATAAAAACGTTGTACACATTTTGAAAGTAAATTGGAAAGTTGCATGCTCTATTTGAATCATGAGAGCTTAAAGGGACAATAAACCCAAAAATTCTCTTTCATGATTCAGACAGAGAATACAATTTTAAACAACATTCCAAGCTGGACAGATAGCTCAGCATCAGCATGCACTGTGGCTGAGCTCTGTAGCAACCCAAGGGTTGCAGGTTTGATCCCCGGCGAGGTCCACTTAGCCTTTCATCCTTCCAAGGTCGATAAAATGAGCAGGGCCTTGAGACCCTTCCGGGTGATTAGCTGCACTTTATAAGTATCCAATACATACATACAATTTACTTGTATTATCTAATTTGCTTCATTCTTTAGATATCCTTTGTTAATGAAATAGCAATGCACATGGGTGAGCCAATCGCATGAGGCAAATATGTGCAGTCACCAATCAGAAGCTATTGAGCCTACCTAGATATGCTTTTCAGGAAAGAATATCAAGAGAATGAAGCAAATTAGATAATAGAAGTAAATTAGAAAGTTGTTTAAAATGGCATTCTCTATCTGAATCATGAAAGAAAAAAATTGGGTTTAATGTCCCTTTAAAGGTACAGTCAAGACAAAATAAAACTTTCAGGATTCAGTTTTAAAAAACATTATTTTTAGCATAAAATTTTCTTTGTTCTCTTGGTATTCTTTGTTGAAAGCTAAACCTTGGTAGCTTCATAAACTGATTTCTAAGCTCTTGAAAGCCACCTTGTATCTTAGTGCATTTTGTCAGTTTTTCACAGTTAGACACTTTTAGTTCATGTGTGCCATAAAGATAACATTGTGCTCACTCCCGTGGAGTTATTTATAATGATACATATAGTCCACATCACTAGTAGTTAAATAGTATTCTTATTTATTAATGTACAGACATCACACTATCATGCAACGTTTCGAGTCAAGCTCTTAAGCATGCCTTCTATTATCAAGTTTGCTTGATTCTCTTTGTATCCTTTATTGAAGAAGCAACAGCAATGCACTACTGGGAGCTAGCTGAAAAAATGTAAGTTATAATCAAGCTCCTTTAACTCTATTAAAGCACCAGCTCTCCTCAAGCGCATTTCCTGACTTAAAGGGACAGTCTACACCAGAATTTTTATTTTTTTAAAAATATAGATAATCCCTTTATTACCCATTCCCCAGTTTTAAATAACCACTTTTATATTAATACACTTTTTACCTCTGTGATCACCTTGTATCTAAGCCTATGCAGACCACCCCCTTATTTCAGTTCTTTTGACAGACATCCATTTTAGCCAATAAGTGCTGACTCCTAGGTAACTCCACGTGCGTCAGCACAATTTTATCTATATGGCACATATGAACTAACGCCCTCTTGATGTGAAAAAATGTCAAAATGCATTTGGATAAGAGGCGGCCTGCAAGGGGTAAGAAATTAGCATATGAGCCTACCGAGGTTTAGCTTTCAACTAAGAATACCAAGAGAACAAATCAAAATGTATGATACAAGTAAATTGGGAAGTTGTTTAAAATTGCATGCCCTATCTGAATCATGAATGTGCAATTTTGACTAGACTATCCCTTTAAAGGGACAGTCAACACTAAAATTATTATTGTTTAAAAAGATAGATAATCCCTTTATTACCCATTACCCAGCTTTCCAACATTGTTATATTAATATACTTTATAACATTTAAACCTCTAAATGTCTGTCTGTTTCTAAACCAATACAGACAGCCTCTTATCACATGCTATTTAATTTGCTTTTCACAACAGGAGACTGCTAGTTCATGTGGGCCATATAGATAACATTGTGTTCACGCCCATGGAGTTATTTAAGAGTCAGCACAACACAGCACTAATTGACTTACATGCAAGTCAATAGATAAAGTCATGTGATCAGGGGGCTGTCAGAAGATGCTTAGATACAAGGTAATCACAGAGGTAAAAAGTATATTAATATAACAGTGTTGGTTATGCAAAACTGGGGAATGGGTAATAAAGGGATTATCTATCTTTTTAAACAATAACAATTATATTATAGACTGTCCCTTTAAGTTTTAAGCTTATTTTACTGTTCCGCTGCAAACAATTAGGAAGAGATATAAAATAGGCAATAAAAGCGACTAATACAAACAGCCTTGTTTACACAAACTTCTGCTTTATTGCCTGGTAAATATATCTTTCCCTAATTGTTCTCTACAGAAGACGGAGATAAATAGAAAAGTATTTCAAAACATGCAGCGCCCATTACTTTATAGCATCTAGAAAACTTTATAGAAACTAAACCTTTACACTTATATCATCAATATTTAAACAACTAATATAATGGTAAAAATGCATCTACATATATTACAAGGCTAAGATTTGCTTTGAAGATATTATTATATATAGCATGTATTTACTGGGGAATGGGTAATAAAGGGATTATCTATCATTTTAAACAATAACAATTCTGGAGAAGACTGTCCCTTTAAGTTTAGACATGGCAGCATCCATTACTTTATAGAAAGTCTTAGGAATTAAAAAAAAAAAAAAAATCCGTGTTTAATTACAGAAAAAGGGGATAAAATTAATAGTGAAAGTATATTACAATATTATACTGTTTATTATCCCTTTAAGAATATCATAAGACTAAAATTATTGAAAAAAATAGCAAATAAACAATATACTGTATATGAAGACTTTCAGTAAGATGATTTTTTAGATGCCTCTTTAAAGGGATCTAAAACACCTTTTGAGTAGTCTTGCAATAAGGTAGCATACAAGCCAAGTGTGAAATCATTGTGAATACATTAACACAGTGTTTGCTGCAATTGTTTTTCAATGACCAAAGTCGCATAATCACTTACCTTATTTATTAGCAACACGTGCACTATTTTACAGTATATTAACTTATCACATCTGCTAAGTCCAGTTAGGGACTGAAGGCTCCAGGATTAGGCATGTGATATCTTCAGTAACGTTAAATAACAGAAACAAAGCAGGGCGATAGTGAAAGGATGTTGCAAATACTTTTTCCCCTGTGCATGAGCAAACATTTTATATTCAGGTGTTTATGTCCCTTTAACAGTGAGTGTATGGTTCAGTCTTCTTTCTACTGAAATACAATATCGCTCTGCACCTGATATATTTATCATCCCAAACGAATCAATGCTGCAGGACTGACAAGGGTCTACTTTAAAGGGACATAAACCCCCCCAAAAAATTATTTAATGTTTCAGATAGAATTTTAAACAACTTTATTTAATTTACTTCGTTTTCTAGTTACCCTTTGTTGAAAAGCAGGTATGTAAGCTCAGGAATGTGCACGTGTCTGCAGCAGTTTTGCAACAATGTTATACATTAGCAAGAACACGTGCACGCAGCCTACCTAGATATCGTTTCAACAAAGAATAACAAGAGACAAAGCAAATTTGATAATAGAAGTAAATTCGAAACTTTAAAAAAATTGTATTCTCCATCTGAATAGTGAAATAAAAGTTTTGGGTTTGGATGTCCCTTTAAACTCCTTTGTGTTTAGAGCCAGAGGTACAAGCACAATAATAAATCCTCCATGCCAGTGTGACACGTGCAGCTTTAGATCTGAGGAATGCCTCACTCAGCTGCTTGATAAGCGGAATGTACAGAGTTAATCCATTTGTGTGGGCTGCGTGACCGGTGACTGCTGATATAGCGCAGCTCCCTCTATGCAAGCAGCTGTGCATATTAACTCTTCATTTCCAAATTTAATAAATCTAATGTACATAGAAGCACATGAATTGTGCAGTGAGAGAAATGAGCATGGGTATCTGTATACTGTTGATGTATGTTTGTATAGATTTTACATTGCAACTACATTTAAAGGGACATGGAATTAAAACAAAATATTTCATTATTCTCATAGACCATGCAATTTTGTAAAACTTACAAGTATAAATCTTCTAGAAAACCTACCTTTTTTGTTGTTATCGGTGGTTGGAGGTTGTGTGCTTTCCCTGGGAGCATAATACCGTAAACTCATCAGTGTGCACATGTCTTGTATGTCACTATGTAGTTACAACAGCTTGTTTTACACTGTTTAACAAGCAACTTGTAGAGGGAGCTCAAAGTGCAGCAGCGTCAGCCACTCTATGGTAAAACTGTGTAGTAAAATGGGTTGTATAGCTAGAAGCACTGCTTAACTGATTTACGTTGTTAAGATGTTACATGGCGTCTTTACAATGCTGGACTTTGGAGGGCATGTAACATCCTGCCTTATATAGTGTCCTGCATCCTTCTACATTCAGGGAAATCTCGGACTAGCAGCATAGGCAATCCCCATGATACAATCCTGGCCCTGAAATCACGTGATCGCATCAACGATCGCGTGGTTTCATTTTTCCCGCAAGTGTTTACATGTTAAACACTTGGTACCGGCATGAAGAGGTAAATAACAAAGGATAAACACAAATAACGAGTGTATCTACATTTGTTTATGCGACATGCAGACATTGTGGGCAGTAATATTAAAGGATTACTTTCTGTTATAATTTTTAAGCCAAAGAACTAACATATTAAAGTTAATAAACATTAATTAAAACCTACTGACCTATATTTTCTCCAAAACGAAGTTTCATAACGTTCTAAAAGTTATATCTTTTATTCGCTGATGATGTCACGTTATCCTGCCCACTATTTTCAGCACTGCATGTTCAAAATACTTAAACCAATGAAATTGTGTTTAAAGCGCCATTTTGAAACCTAGGTATTGTAAACGGATTGGTACAGAGCAAAGGATACCCACGGAGTGGGTTTGAAAACAATTAAATTTGCAGACAAGATTTCTGATATACGGTAGAGATATGTTAATGAAATGCTATTGACAAAAAGCGTATGTGGGGTAGTTAGTTAGTAACAGGCATAGAAAATATTTACTTACAGTGGCCCTTTAAGTAAATGCAGACCTGGGAGTGTTCCCTGCTGTCACTCAGCACAACCTGCTGCAGATAATGCTCCCTCTACTGGTGGCTTGTATAACATTTCTACACACGTTCCTGCTGGCACACAGTGCTCACGACACATGCATACTCCTGAGTACCTTAGTATGCTCTCACAGAAAAGTGCTAAGTTTCAACCTAGGCTGCCAAAAGAGGTAACAGACATTGATTGAATTTTTTCTTCCACAGTCATAAAAGTAAATGTGCATTTCAATTTGAAATAGAATCATTCTTGCTGTATAATTCCATTAGCAAAAATGCTTCTAATAAAAGTTCTTACTTTTTTCTGTGGCATACACACATATGCTGTGAGGGCTCGTGCACCAGTATCCAAACACTACACCTTCTGAGAGAGTCAGCAGTGGCTTGAATGACACAGATTACGTCTTCAGAAGCAATGCACATCACCACAGCTCTCTGAGCAGGGATGTTGTTTGAACAGTAGTGCACGGGCCCTCACGGCATATGTACGTATGCCGCAGAAAAACAGCAATAACTCTTTAATAGAAACATTTATGCTAATGAAAGTATATTGCAAAAATGTTAATATTTCACATTGAAATATACTCATGCACATTTCATTTTTGACCTTTCTATCCCTTTAAAGCAGACTTACTGGGTCAGTAGTGCTAAAATTAGTTGTTCTAGCAAATTAAAAGATGCACATTTATCAGTATAATATCCCTTTAAATTTTGATTAGCGAGTTATGTTAAATGGCATTTTGTAATTGAAAACTTATTAATAGCAATTAGTCAACCACCAACTGAAGCAATCAGTTAACCGCTGCAAGTAATTACCTTTGTTTCCGGACTGCAATGCAATACCGGTCTGTGCAGTGTTTTGCTATTGTGCCAAATGTTGCAGATTTCTGCTTCATTCAGGGAATTTGTCCATAGAATGAGCAGCTGTCTGATAATTAAGCAGATTAGTGTGAATCCCAAATTATTGCACTTGAGCTACAACATAATATGTGAACAACCTGCTATTAACTCTCACCACAAACATGTTTGTTTAGTGTGTGTATAGTTTGTGTTTGTGTGTGTGTAGTATGTGTGTGTATTTTGTGTAGTGTATCTGTGTGTGTGTGTGTGTGTAGTTTGTGTGTGTGTAGTATGTGTGTGTATTTGTGTAGTGTATTTGTTTGTGTGTAGTTTTTGTGTGTGTAATATGCGTGTAGTGTTTCTGTGTGTCTGTGTATATATATATAAAATCACAAACAGAAAAAAGAATGAGTAGCTGTAAAAAATAAAAAGCAACAATAGTGTAGCAAAGCCAAGCAAAGCTAACTGTCCCTTGGATTCTGGTATGTTGCAAGTGAATCAGATGGTTCCGGGACAAGTGACTAGATGTCCTTTCAAAAACAGGTGTAGTCTCTTTAACATTAGAGGAGAGTTCCACAAGTATAACACTGACTAAAGTCACTTGAAAAAGTCCCAGTTGACTTAAGCTCCAAACAACACAAGTCAGTCCAGAGTCACCCAATATAGTATTGGAGGGTAGGGTCAATACTTAGCTTAGCTCCGCTCAATCATAGGAGGCCATTCCACATTCAGATGGTAGTTCCATCCATTAACCCAGGCAGGCAGTATGGTCAGCCACTGTAGTCAATATCCACCAATGCATCCCGTCAGGCAAGTGAACCTCCCGGTCGCGTCAGCAGGAAATGGCCACAGATCGATGCTCTCTCCGACTCCTCGTAGTGATCAGAGCGCTCTGACGTCAGAGCGTAAGCACTCGATTAGCGCACAATGATGCAGTGTGTAAGGGAATGAAGTCCTGCAAGCTCCTATGTTGAGCGGGCAAGGGCCGGGTCCTCAACCAAGCAAAAAGCAAAACTCCACTCGCTATGTGCAAAAAGGCTCAACATCCAAAGGAGGAAGAATTGGGACGAAGGACTCAAAACTTGATGCAAAGGTTTATTCAGCAACGTTGCTCATTACAAGGTGTCAATTACCAGGAAAAAGGTTATATCCATCACAAATGTCCCAGAGTGTGCATAAGCTGTGGGGTGCAAACTGCCAAACACCAAAAAGTAGTATCAAAGAATACAAAATCACAGCAGCACCACTTGAAATGTTAAAATCCTTCTTTATTCCATGTCACAAGGATGGCAAAATGCAATAAAACAGAACGACGTTTCGGGTTAAGCACCCTTACTCATGTTCATACAATGTGAGTACCTATTAACAGACTTAAATACCTATAGACAGGTGATACCACACCTCTTCAATTAACACCTTAGGTATAACATTCTATTCCTCATTCCTATACACTGACACCTAGTGGTCAACACCTGTAAATATTAACATTATTTTAAAAGAGATTTTTTAGAAAAATTTACAATTTAAAACTCAACAATACAAATATGAAAGGCAGCAGATCTAATTTACAGATTACATCAAAGACAATGTATAACTTATCACTTTATCACTTTAGCCCATTTAAATTAACCCTGAGATCAGCCTCTCTGTGAATACACTCAGATCAATTTCCCTGTCCATACCTTTGGGGATTAGTGACTCTAGTTTATTTATCCAGAGTGCTTCTCGCCTTTTAAGGAGTAGTTCCCTATAACCTCCTCTTCTCGGAATGGGTACATAATCAATAATATGAAATCTCAACTGTGAGATTGTGTGGCCTCTGATGAAGCGCATATGCGCATGCACGAAACGCGTCAGGTGTCTTCCTGGATATTCACCTTGTAATGAGTAACGTTGCTGAATAAAGCTTTGCATCAAGTTTTGAGTCCTTGGTTCCAATTCTTCCTCCTTTGGATGTTGAGCCTTTACATATATATATATATATATATTTATTTATTTATTTATAAAATATTTTACCAGGAAGGATACATTGAGATTTCTCTCGTTTTCAAGTATGTCCTGGGATCACAAAACATTGCATTGATACAATAGGGTACAATAAAATACAAAAACAATAATAAAAATACACATTATATGCAAACATTTAACATAGAGCAGGTATGAAATATTTATCCATGACAGGAGCATTCTGTTTTGAGATATGTATAGAGGGATCTCTTAAAGGATTTTAGGCTTGGGGAAGTTTTTAAAGTGTGAGGGAGGTCATTCCATAATTGTGGCGCTCTGTAGGAAAAGGAGGATCGAGCTGCTTTTTTTTTGTATTGAGGCAAGCTAAATAATGTGCTGTTATTGGATCGGAGGTTATAGGAGGTGGGAATAGCAGGGGAGAGCATTCTGCTCAGGTAGGGTGGGAGCTTCCCAGAAAGGCTCTTAAAGACAAGGCAGGAAAGATGGAGGGTGCGTCTGGATTCTAGCGACAGCCAGTTTAGTTCTTTTAGCATGTCACAATGGTGGGTCCTGTAGTTACATTGTAGCACAAAGCGGCAGAGCGAGTTATATAACGTATTTAGTTTATTAAGGTGAGTTTGCGGAGCAGGTGCATATACTATGTCCCCATAATCCAAGATAGGCATCAGCATTTGCTGTACAATCTTTTCCTTTACTGTAGGGCTGAGGCAAGATTTGTTTCTGTACAGGGCACCTAGTTTTGGATAAAGTTTAGAGGCAATTTTTTCTATGTGGAGTCCAAAAGATAGATTGGGGTCTAACAACATACCTAAGTATTTAAAAGAGTGGACTGCGGTCAGCGTGCAATTGGATTTTGTTTTGATGCGAAGATGGGAATTTTGTAATTTATGTATTTTAGGTCCCATTCCAAAGATCATTGTGACCGTTTTGTCAGTGTTTAGGAAGAGTTTGTTTTTCGAGATCCACTTTTCTACCTCTGTGAACTGGTCTTGGAGCACTGTTTCAAGCTGCAGCAGATCAGATTTGTTTGCATAGATTACCGTGTCGTCTGCGTACATGTGTACAGTTGAGGATTTGCAGACATTAGGCAAATCATTTATAAATAATGTGAATAGTAGGGGGCCGAGAATGGAACCTTGGGGAACACCACACGTGACTGGGAGAGGGAGGGAGTCAATGTTAGAGACAGAGACATATTGTGATCGATCCGATACATATGATTTAAACCAGGTTAACGGGTGATCAGCAATACCAGAGTTTTTTAGTTTGAGAAGTAGTAGGTCATGGTCCACTGTGTCAAAAGCCTTTGCAAAATCAAGGAAAATAGCTCCAGTTAGGTCTCCTTGTTCCATGGCAGTTTGGATGTCGTTGCAAACTTTTAGGAGGGCAGTTGTAGTGGAGTGATTCGGTCTGAAACCTGATTGATCAGGGGTCAGATAGTTAGAAAGTTGGTAATACTCGCATAATTGCGTATGGACGCATTTTTCTAGGATTTTTGACAATACAGGGAGCAGTGATATAGGACGATAGTTAGAAACCAAGGTTAACTCCCCACTTTTATGAATAGGCACTACTCTTGCAGTTTTCCAGAGTTTGGGTATGTATCCAGACACCAAGGATTCGTTAATTAGGGTTGCAACAGGCTTAGCAATTGCCGGCGCACTGAGCTTCAACAGCATTGCTGGGATTTGATCAGGTCCTGACTGGTTTTTCATTTTTAGATTATCGAGGTGTTTCTTAATGACATTGAAGGGTACAGGTCTAAAATTGAACTTTTCTATATTGGGTCTTTGCTGTTTTAGTGGGGCCTGATCCACATTTGTAGCTTCAGGATGCGTGCCATTTATTAGTTTGTCAATCAGGGTGGTGGAGCATCCTACAAAATAATTGTTAAAGGCATTTGCTACTTCTAAGGGGAGTTGCAGGTTTTGGTTATCCACATTGACAGTAGAGGGTTGGGAGTGGATTGGTGGATTTTGTAAGTTATTTATGAGTTTCCAAAACTTTCTAGGGTTACATATATTATTGTTCAGATTTTCACAGAAATATTGCGCCTTAGCCAATTTTGTTTGTTTAGTACATATATTTCGCCATTTTCTATATACACAGTGATCATTCATAGAGCCAGTATGCTTGAACTTTGACCACAATGAATCCCGAAATTGGTACATTTGAATGAGGTCAGCTGTGATCCAATTCAAGTGTGCTCCTTTTACTCTCACCTTACGCAGCGGTGCATGTAAATTCCAAACTTGTAGGAGTTCAGACTGAAAGAATTCAACTGCAGAGTCTAGATCTGGGATTAGGTTTAATCTGTGCCAGGGGAGGTTCTTGATGTCATTTAGAAATGATTGAAGATTAAATTTTTTGAAGGACCTGGTGATTGTAACCTTGGGAGAGGATTTAGTTGCCTTTATTTTGCGCACGCAGTACACTAAGCAGTGGTCACTGAAATTGTTAGGGAGAACACCTGCCTCCTGGATTCGGTCGGGAGAAGTGGAGAGAATCCAGTCGAGCAGGGTATGATTATGGCTTTTGATGTTTATGCGAGTTGGGGAGGAGATTAATTGCGTTAGATGCAAAGATTTAAACAGCGAGCGACAACTGTTATTTTTTGGATTCAGCCAATCGATGTTAAAATCTCCAAAAACCAAAATTTCACTTTTTGGGTTTTGAGTTATGGATTCACTAAGGAGCTGTGCTATATATATATATATATAGAGAGAGAGAGAGAGAGAGAGAGAGAGAGAAAGAGAGAGAGAGAGAGGGGGGGGGGGAGAAATACACATACACAAAGGGCTAGATTACAAGTGAGGCACAAATGTTTTTGCGCAAGCGATATTGTATGTTCTCGAACCGTTTTAATTACTCTCATATTACAAGTTGAGCTACAATTCTTACAGCAATCTCAGAGCTGTGGTTAACTGTTTGCGAAGCAATTATGTTTCAAAAATATTGCACAAAAAAGTTATAAGTGCTCAAAGATATGAGATCTTGGGTGTTAAAAAAAAAGCTGCCAAAGTAACATAGAGATACATACAAATACATTGCTAAAGATGTATTTGTATATATATATATATATATATATGTTTAACTGTTTATTCACTGTAAATATTTCACATTCCAATGTTCTGCACATAGGTGAATATGTTCTATTTATTTTTACATAGATATTCCTATATATCTGTATATATCTATACCTATATATAATCATCTATATATGTGGTATAAATATATATTTGTTTAAAAAAAACATCAGATATATGTAGAAATATTTAATTATGAATAAGTAGAACATATTCCATTATGTTAAGAACTTTGTATTATGAAATATTCATATTTTCATGCTGGGTTCCCGCAATTCCCAAAATGTGATCGTGTTTGCGTGATAGTCTGGTGTTAGTTTTGTTCCCACTTTTCTTTCTCCATTGACTTCTATGAAAGAATATGTGAATGCGCACGTGATATATGATGTTCAGATTGTTGCGCTAGTCAGGTTACCACTTGCGAAAAATACGTTTTTTTTTTTTAACAAGCGCAACCCGACTAGTGCAAAAAGCTTAACTCTAGCAAAGTTTTCACGATTGCGAAAACGCAATATACTGCTCTACTTGTAATCTAGCCCACAAATGGATATTGGCAGGCATCCACTTGCAAATAAACAAAATATATTGACTGGTTCTAATACTCGTATCATTCCTGCTTCTCTCTTTATAAGAGACTCTCTTATGGATTTGTATTTAAAAAAATGGAGACTGACCATCTTCTATTGGTTAAAACACCCCATACAAGCTTAGGTGTACTAATGACAGTGTTGTACATGAAAGCCAAGGAGTCTCATTCTATTATAAAGAGAGAATCAGAAATTATTCACCCCATAAAGACAAAGTACTGTAGTGTTAGGACCAAGCAACATTTGGATTCATGTAAAATTGGTGACTGGCAAGGCTGGATTGGCTAACCAGGATACCAGGAGATTTCCTGGTGGGCTGCAGCAGCTGGGGCTAGAAAGCTACAATTAAAAGGGGTGATTTATAGATTAAATTGGGTACTAGGGTGCCTATATAACAACAATTGGGCACTTTTGTTTAATACAAACTAATATATTTCAATTCTGAAAAACATAATAATTGGGGGACGGAGAATCCCAGTATTCCCCTTTGAGAAAAATGTGTGCATTCTACTGACTCAATGAAAAATAGGGCTGGTCTCTAAATTTTCCAGAGCTGCTTTTTATTACCAGTCTGGCACTGGTGACTGGCTAAGCAGACTGTGGCCATATTGTGTGGCTAAGATTCCAATTTTAATATAAAAGCATAGGTGATTTTTGCAGCATTTAAAATTTTTTTTTTTTTTATTTGCAAGTGGATGTGCGCCAATACCTCCTGTTATGTGTAACTATTTAGTCTCATTACAGCACTCCCAAAGATGTATTTAAACTTTATGTTTGTAATCTGTGCTAAACTAAATAGATAGATAGATTGCCCCATGTATAGTGGTGAGAGTTAATAGCAGTGAGTGGACCAAAGATGCTGGGTCAGGGTCATAGGTGATGGGGCAAATGGTTGGTGGGGTCGTTGTGGCCAGTGAGCAGAGTCCAACCAGTTCCTGGTTTCACTTTAGAAACTGGTACATTTAGGGCCAGATAACGAGTGGAGCGCTAACAGTTACGCACAAGTGAAAAGGGGTTTATCATGACTGCGCGCATCGGGTGTAGCGATCGTATTACAAGTTGAAAGTAAACACAATCGCTTGAGCGCAGTTGAAGTTAACGCGCATCTGGGTAGCGCATCCTCAGAGCTCTGGTTAACTGTTTTGTGAAACAAAAAAGTGTAACAAAACACATCAAAAATACATTACAGAGTACAGTTAAACTCATAACAACACTATCCAATAAAAATTATTTTAAAAAGTTATAAGAACGATAGGGGAAAAAGGGCAGAAAGGGCTTTAACATAGATATACATGTGTGTGTGTGTATAAATATATACAGTATATATATATATATATATATATATATATATTGTATATATATGTGTGTGTGTGTTTATATGTGTGTACATATGTATTTATGTATTTATATGTGTATGTATGTATTTATATGTGTATGTATGTATTTATATGGGTATGTATGTATTTACAGACATATATACACATATAAATACATACATATGTGCACATAAATAGAAAGATATATAAGTACATTGGAGCCCATTGCAGTTAAGTAGATGACATGACATGAAAAATCACATTTATGCAATACTCATATTTAATAACGTGTTATAGTGTGTTTACTGTAAATATTTCACATTCCAATGTTCTGCACATAGTAGAATATGTTCTATGTATTTATAAATAGATATTCTTACTGTATGTATATATATATATGTAGGACTAGATATAAATTGTACCAAATTACCATCCGATATATGTAAAAATATGTATTTATGAATAAATATAACCTATTCTGCTATGTGAAGAACATTGTAATGGGAAATATTCATATTTTCATGTCGGGTTAGCGCACATGAGACTATGCTTTACAGGTTAGCGTGCAAGTAGGATGTTCCGGTTTTTTTCCACTTTTTTTGCTCCATTGACTTCTATGGGGGAACACATTAATGTGCGCTCAATATTATAACTTTGTCTTTTTGCGCACATTGGGTTAGAGCGCAAGCGAAAACGTAGTTTCAACTTGTAATGCGACGCATGCAAAAAGCTTACTTCTAGTAGAGTTAGTGCGTAAATTACAGCTCTACTTGTAATCTGACCCTTAATTGGGAAAGGAAAGCTGCATAACAGAGCACCTATAAACCATGACAGTCTCACAATGTGCTGGATGGTTCGCGGCTTTGTGATTCACATTGATTGGAAATTTGGAATAGAAACCAGTGATATCAATAATGTAAATGAATGAATGTTTAATAAGCCAAGTAAGGAAACTTTATTGGTAAATTAAATGTGACTGAAGTCTGAAAAGCTAATCTTCCTTACCAGGTAACACATCTAATAGGGCTTCATTCTGTGACCTAGTACATTTTGTACAGGAATTTAAGGCATTTTAATCCATCAGTGGATACAAATACCATTAATACTGCAAGCGTGTTATTGCTAATCTCCCAGTAAGATCTGAACCTCAGGCGAAGCTTTGCAATGTTAACTCTTTTAAGAAATTATATCATTAAAGAAAACGCATTTTGTTGTCAAAATTACATTAAAATAAACAGTTTATCCATAAATTACAAAAAATCTGATGCTACTACTCAGTGCCAATGAACCTCAAACTTAAGATATTGTAAAACGTTATGTTATTTTAAGGGCTGTAAAGTAGATTCCAATCTGAAATTCTCGTTCAATATTGAATTTTTTTTATCTTTTTTTATCATAATGATCGCAATATTACTGAGTCAAACACAACCAAGCTTGATAATGCTCTCAATGTTCAATCTCCATTTACCCACAACTGCAGTGTTACCGACCGATAAAGGCTGTCAATCACCGAAAACTGAATTGATAAACAAAAGAATGCAAATGCTGCCCAGTCTGCCCAGACCTCTCAACCTCATCCTGCTTGCACTCTCTCTCTCTCTCTCTGCACAAATGTTTATTTATCTTGTAGACACATTTAAAGGGACACTCAAGTCAAAATAAACTTTTATGAATCAGAAAGATCATGTGGTTTTAAGACACTTTACAATTTACTCCCATTATCAAATTTTGCACAGTCCTTTTATATTCACACTTTCTGGGGAACAAAATCCTACTGAGCATGTGCACAAGCTCAAATGGTATATGTTTCCTAGTCTGTGATTGGTTGATGTTTGTCGCATGATACAGGGGTCCGAAAAGTGGGAGAAAATAAAAATATTGTCAGAAAAAAATCTACTGCTTATTTGAAATTCAGAGTAAGTGTTCTTGTATTGCACTTGTTAATTATGTAATTCTACGGCATTGAGTGGTCCTTTTAATGTCGGTGATGAAAAAGTGTTCAGTATTGTTTATTTTTTGACGTGCTTCACTCATCATCAAAAAGGGTCACGGCGTCGTTGGTTGGGGCAGCACCATCTTGTTTTTTGAGTCAGAGCATGTGCAGATCTATGACCAATATATTCATTGTGTGTTATTGGCTGATTGAGTAGCTTGAAGATGAGCCCTATATTTGCTAAACATACACCTCCCTCTCTACATATCTTCATTCATGTCCCCATTGTTTAGTGAATGGGCTCCTTAAATAACATAACATAAAAGTGAATCTGCCTATGTGTTAAAACAATACTTTAATAGCTTCTCAGCTCTGCACCTAAAATATCGCACAAAATCACTGTCCTGCCAACACTGCACCAAAGCTAATTATGTCTATTAGTAAGTGTGAGTAATGTCACATGCTGTGTAAAGCCTGGATATTAGTGATCCTTTAGCTTGCATTACCAGGGGTTGCAAACACTGGGCACCAGGATGCCATTGCACCTAAATAAGCCCTGGCTCCCTGTAATTGTTATGCACAGCGGCAAGGAGTAGTGGTTCAACGAAGTTCAGGACCTCCAAAGCTGATTCCATATTCACTGAGCTTACAATTTATGCGTAGCATTACTTCTCAGCCCTTTTGTTCACATGGGCAGAGTACCATGCTATGTTTGAGAATGTCAGCTAAGGCAATAAAGGAAATCACTGGGGTAAATTACTGTTGTGAACACAAAAATCCTGTAAAAGCTTAGCAAAAAGCAACCCTAAAAGAAGTAAATTCCTGAGTTTACTTCAAATTGCAATCAACAAAACACAGAAGGAAGTGTGGGCTAAAAAAGCCTAAGAGATATTAAATACATTGTGATACTATGGGTTATATAAATACTGATAGATATGCAAAAATCTAGTATATTCAAAAACATTTATTTATAAATACATAAAAATCAATAAACATAAAAAATAGCCACCAGTGGAACCAAAAAATAAAAAATAATAAAAATAATTTACAATCAGAATAAATAAAGACTAGTTTCTAAAATGTCCACCTAAAAATGTTGACAACAAAAGTTGTTTGAACAAGATAAAAGATGAAAGTTTGAAGGTTGTAAGTTGGAACTTGATAATCTTTAACTTGTTAACTTTGTTTAAAAGGAGGGATGTATTATCCGTAAACGGGAGGCAAGATGGTGGTTAACAGTCAAAATTAGCTGAAAGACAAAATTTTGTGCCAATTTCGTTAAGGCAGTAAGGACTCACCCAGAATTCGCAACCTTTTGGAAAGTTGTTTCTCTGTATCCTCTGTGGCTCCCGTGGACTTCACGTATCGACCCGCCAATGCTGTTTGTAAATCTCTAGCACAGTGTTGCAGCGTGTATTCCGTCGGCATGTGTAGGGTCACGTGACAGGTCTTTGGCCAGTCAGGAAATTGGATTACCGGGTAGTTTAAACATCCATCTATTAGGATATGGGTTGCTAATCTGATGAATTTTCGGTAACAATGTTACAGCACTGACTTGAAAACCACTTTGAAGTAGTAGCTCCAAATAGAAATGATAGTACAGAGTGCTCTGTATATTGGTGAGTTCTTAGGAGCAGACCATCCTGGAACACAGTTAGTGAAATCAACGCGTTTCAGCAGACTCAGCCTTTCTCAAGATGTATTAGGATTGCTCTCACATCACCTTTTATTGGAAGAAATTATTGGTTGTCACTCCTCCTTTTTCAAATACTGATTACCTTGTTCATTAAGTCAAAGTGACAGTAGTACACTTAGATGGAGACAATGTATTTAACATATAATACAAATAAACCTATAATCAACTAATAAACACCTAGATTACAAGTTTGTGCAGTCGTCTTTTAACGCTGAAAATATGGTAATTTCAGCGTTAAAACAGCACCGCAGCCATTACAAGTCTTGTCGGTATAGGTGTACCGCAAGCCTTTTAGCCTGTACCGCAATGTCAGTACAGCAATCCTAAAAATTACGTTTTTTTTAATGGGTTTCCCATAGCGCTGGTATTACGAGTTTTGCGGTATGGCTAAAAAAACAGCGTTACAGCCTGAAATGACAAGATCCGTAACGCCATCTAAAGTCAGTAGTTGTCATCATCCGATCATTGCTGTGTCGCCGCAGCTCCCGGATCTGCTCTCACTTCCTCCTTCACCGCGTCACGTTGTCCTGTCACGCCCCCTTCAAATATCTGGCGGGACAGCTCTCTGGTGCCCGTTTGTCTGGTTTTCTTCCTACATCCCGGCTTTGTTTTGTTCTGTGAGCTTATGCTCTTCTTCTGCCTGCCTCCTGTGTTACCAACCTCTGCCTGCCTGACCACTCTGTTGCCGAATCCTGAACTGCTTAAAGGGGCACTGACCTCTGCTTGCCTGACCACTCTGTTGCCTAATCCTGAACTGCTTAAAGGGACACTGCCCTCTGCCTGCCTGATCACTCTGCTACCTAATACTAAATTGCTTAAAGGGACATTGACCTCTGTCTGCCAGACCACTCTGTTGCCTAATCCTAAATTGATTAAAGGGACATTGTTGGGATCTCATGCCACTCATTTACAATCCCTGGATTCCAAGTTGGATCAGATTGCTGCCTTACTACAAAGTTTAGTTGTTCCAATACAAACCAACCCTACCTCACTGGCCTCCTCCACCCCTACCATGCCAGCAGCCCCTCCACCAGAGCAAGTCGGCCCTAGGATACCCCTTTCTGACAAATATGATGGCAATCCTGAGGACTTTCGTGGTTTCTTGAATCAATGCCATCTTCATTTTCATAACAGTGCGGCACTGTTTACTACACCTTCCTCTAGGATAACATTTCTTATGGGTATCTCCTTTACTGGAAAAGAATGATCCTATTCTCTAAGATGTGGATACCTTCCTGTCCATATTCTCTGCTGTTTTTGACAAGCCTGGGAGATCCTCGGCTGCTGAGGCCGGTCTTTTAGACCTATGTCAGGGAACCCAGTCAGTGGCTCAGTACGCCATTGAATTCTGCACACTTGCGGCCGAGACCTCTTGGAATTAGGGAGCCCTAAGAGCAGCGTTTCGTAAGGGGCTCTCAGAATGTCTTAAAGACGAATTGGTGTTTTGGGATCTTCCAGAATCCCTTGAAGATTTTATCAATCTGTGTATCAGACTTGACGCTAGGTATAGCGAATGACAACAAGAAAGGGATAGAATCCGCAAGCCTTTATCCCGACCTTAATTTCACCTAGCACCCCATTTCTCCAATCCTGTCTCTCATTCTTCCTCTACCAATCAAACAGAACCTATGGAAATTGGTACCATAAAATTAACAGAGACAGAGCGCCAGAGAAGACGCTCACTTGGTCTATGTCTATACTGTGGTTTAAAAGGACACCTATTGATGTACTGTCCCATCAGACCAGTAAAAGCCAGGGCTTAACTCCAGACCAAGGAACTGAGTTAAGCCAAATAGAATTTTCTTCCCTCAACAACAAACTGTTTGTGCCCGTGACACTTCACGTAGGAGATTACAAGATTCATTCCAAAGGCCTTATTGAGTATGGTGCTGGAGGTGTGTTCATATATTCTACCTTTGTATCCACACACAATATACCCCTACAATTAAAGGACTACTCAGTCAAGGTCTCCACTCTCAGCGGTGATCCGTTGGGTTCTGGACTCATTCAGTTTTCTACAAAGCCTTTACGATTTTCTGTAGGAGTTCTCCATTCTGAATCTATTTTGACGTCATTCTGACTCCTCAATTACCTATAATATTGGGTCTTTCCGGGCTCCAGTTACACAACCCATCGTTCTCCTGGACACAAGGCAAACTCACTGCTTGGAGTTATTTATGTTCGATCAACTGTTTACATACTCCAGTCAAACCTTCGCTCTCTATAGCTCTTGCCATGGAAACTTCTAGTCCCTTACTAACCTCTTATCAGGACCTTTTAGATGTCTTTTCCAAAAAAGAGGCTGAACGCCTTCCTCCCTTCCTCCTCATCGTCCTTTTGATTGTCTCATTGACTTGCTACCAGGAGCTCCTTTGCCCCGTGGCAAGACTTATCCACTGCCCAGACCCAAAAACCTCGCCCTGGAGGAGTATATCAAGGATAACCTAGCTAGAGGTTTTATAAGACCTTCCTCTTCACCGTTGGGGGCTGGTTTCTTTTTTGTAGAAAAAATGATGGAGGCCTTTTTCCCTGTATAGACTATAGAGGTCTAAATCTGATAACTGTAAAGAACAGCTATCCACTGCCACTAATCCCTGAACTATTCACTTACTTGCAAAGATCTACTATATTCACTAAACTGGACATTCAAGGTGCATACAACCTCATCCGAATGCACAAAGGAGATGAATGGAAAATGGCTTTTAACATCCGCTTTGGGCATTATGAATATCTTGTCATGCCTTTTGGGCTTTGCAACGCCCCCGCAGTGTTTCAACTCTTTGTGAACTAAATATTCAGAGATTATTTGAATTACTTTGTAATCATCTATCTTGATGATATCCTCATCTTTTGTCAAACATACCAAGACCATGTATCCCATGTCAGGAAGGTACTGCAACGTCTCAGAGACAATCATCTTTTTTGCGAAGATTGAAAAATGTTCCTTTCATCAGGATTCTGTTCCCTTACTGGGATACATATTATCTAAGACAGGCTTTGAAATGGATACCACTAAACTTTCGGCCATTATTGAATGGCCTAGACCTGACTCCCTTAAAGCTCTCCAAAATTTCCTTCGCCAGTTATTACAGAAAGTTTATCAAAGGTTTTGCCACCATTACGGCACCCCTTACTTCCCTGACAAGAAAGGGACAAAACTGCAAAGAGTGGTCTTCCGATGCTATTCAGGCTTTTGATATCCTCATCTTTTGTCAAACAAACCAAGACCATGTATCCCATGTCAGGAAGGTACTGCAACGTCTCAGAGACAATCATCTTTTTGCGACGATTGAAAAATGTTCCTTTCATGAGGATTCTGTTCCCTTACTGGGATACATATTATCTAAGACAGGCTTTGAAATGGATACCACTAAACTTTCGGCCATTATTGAATGGCCTAGACCTGACTCCCTTAAAGCTCTCCAAAATTTCCTTCGCCAGTTATTACAGAAAGTTTATCAAAGGTTTTGCCACCATTACGGCACCCCTTACTTCCCTGACAAGAAAGGGACAAAACTGCAAAGAGTGGTCTTCCGATGCTATTCAGGCTTTTGAAACTCTTAAAAAGGCTTTTGCTTCTGCACCCATTCTTCGTCATCCTAATCCGGAACTCCAGTTTATCCTGGAAGTGGATGCAGTCCTTTCTCAACGTATTCCTGAGTCTGGCAAAATTCATCCCGTCGGATTCTTCTCCAAGAAGTTCACCTCTTCCGAATTAAACTATGATGTAGGCAATCAAAATGTCCTTAGACGAATGGAGACATTGGTTGGAGGGTACCACTCAACCCTTCTTGATTCTTACTGATCATAAGAACCTTCTTTACCTACAGACTGCCAAACGTTTGAATTCCCAGCAAGCTCGATGGTCTTTGTATTTCTCCCGTTTCCACTACGTTCTTTCCAACATACCCAGCACGAAGAATATCAAGGCAGATGCTCTGTCAAGACAATTTCAATCAAATTAAATCACTAGAATCTGGTAATATTCTCCATCCTCATGAGATCATATCTTAACTATCAATCTCTACCTTACAAGACTTACGAGCTGCTCAAGAGAATCTTCCCTCCACTTGCAAACCTCATGCTGGTCTACTTTTTGTCCCTGAACACCTCCGCTCTAAATTGTTACACTGGGCTCACAATAATACCCTTTCTGGTCATCCAGGTAACAGCAACACTTCCTGAAATCTTAATCAATATATCTGGTGGCCCTCTTTAACTCAAGATGTCAAAAATTATGTTTCTGCTTACACTGTATGTGCATCCAACAAGACACTATGTCATCTACCTTATGGCTTGCTTCAACCTTTTCCTATTCCTCACCAACCTCTGACCCATTTGTCCATGGATTTCATCACAAACCTCCCTCTATCAGCTGGAAACAATACTGTTTGGGTTATAGTCAACAGATTCACTAAGTCTGCTCATTTTGTCCAATTGTCTGGGTTACCATCTTCAAAAACCCTTTGTTAACTTTTTATTCAGCATTTTGCATGGTTTTCCACTTAATATCGTCTCTGATAGAGAAGTACAGTTTGTTTCTCAGTTTTGGAGGTCTCTTTGTAAACAATTTGGTACTACCATTTCGCTGTCAATTTCTCATCACCCACAGTCTAATGGCCAAACCGAGAGGGTCAACCAGTGTTTAGAAACGTATCTCAAGCATTATGTGGATCATCACCACTCTAATTGGACCTACTTTTTGGCTCTTGCCGAACTGGCTCATAATGCTGTTACAATACTTCTCTTAAGACCTCACCCTTTAAAGCAACGTATGGATTCCAGCCTAGAACATTTCCTCTTTTCACCACATCTACTAAAGTCCCGCTGCTGATCAATCTGTCCGGAGACTATGCCGTCATTCGCGGAAAATCTGCCTACTCCTCTCCAAAGCTTCTAAAATCTATAAATACAATGCTGATCGCAAACGAAAAAAAACACCCAAAAATACACCGTCCTGGAGACAAAGTTTGGGTTTCTATACGTCATCTTTGTCTCAAGCAACCTTCAAATAAATTGGGTCCCCGCTATGTGTGTCCTTTTCGAATCATGAGTCAGATTTGTTCTAATGCTTATCGTTTAGCTATACCTAAGAGCCTCAAAGCCCATCCGGTTTATCATGTTTCTCCCCTTAATCTGGTCACTCTCAACAGATATTCCCAACCTAAGACCAAACCTCCTCCTCTTCTTGTCGATGGACAACCTGAGTTTGAAGTCAGTCATATCATATATTCCAAACTCTGTGGCAAAATTTTGTACTATCTTATCCACTGAAAAGGTTATCCTGTCACAGAACGTTCTTGGGAACCAGCTTGTCAAGTTCATGCTCCTGCTTTGATTAAATCTTTTCATAAGGCTTATCCTTCCAAGCTGGGTCCTATCCCCCCTTCTGCAGTTTCTCTAGTAATATAACGCTATGCGTTAACAATAACTATTTGCTCTGATATTTTTAAAATTACACAAATTGGGAGCCCATCGTCCCACACAACCCCCCTGATGCGTTTTGCCTAACAAGGCTTTATCAATTTAGAGTCCTAACACTACTTTAAAATTACAAAGTATTCAAATTAGCCAATAGAATGAAAGATACTTAAATCCTATTGGCTGATTTGAATAGCCAATAGGATTTTAGCAGCCCTAATTCCTATTGGCTGATTCAAAAATTTCAGCCAGTAGGAATGCAAGGGACGCCATCTTGAATCGCGCCCCTTGCATTGAAGATTCAGTGTACGATGGCGACCGTATGAAGAGGATGCTCCGCACTGGATGTCTTCAGGATGGACCCGTTCCGCGCCTTGGGGATCAAGATAGTAGATGCTGCCTGGATGAAGATTGAAGAGGCCGTCTGGATGAAGACTTCTCGCTGCTTGGATCAGGACTTTGCCACTGGGATGAAGATTGAAGAGGCCACCTGGATGAAGACTTCTCGTCGCCTGGATTAGGACTTCAACTCCGGGATGAAGATCGTTCAAGCGGGACTTCAAAAACTGTAAGTGGATCATCAGGGAGTTAGTGTTAGGCTTTTTTAAGGTTTTTTTGGGTGGGTTTTTTAAGTTTAGGGTCTGGGCAGTAAAAGAGCTAAATGCCCTTTTAAGGGCAATGCCCATACAAATGCCCTTTTCCGGGCAATGTGTAGCTTAGATTTTTTTAGAATTAGGTTTTTTATTTTGGGGGGTTGGTTGGATGGTGGGTTTTACTGTTGGGGGGGTCTTTGTGTTTTTTTTGTACAGGTAAAAGAGTTGATATCTTTGGGGCAATGCCCCACAAAATACCCTTTTAAGGGCCATTGGTAGTTTATTGTAGGCTCGTTTTTTTTTTATTTTGGGTGGGCTTTTTTATTTTGATAGGGCTATTAGATTAGGTGTAATTCTTTTTTATTTTGGATAATTTCGTTGGTTTTTTTTGTAATTTAGTGTTTGCTATATTTTGTAATTTAGTATATTTTTTGTAATTAGATAGTTTGTAATTTGTAGAGTAGTGTTAGGATTTTTTAATGTGTAGTTTAGTTGTATTTAATTGGTAGTTAGTTTAATTTTAGTTTAATAATTATATTAGTTTAATTGTTAGTTTAAACTTAGGTTTTTTAATTTGACAGGTAAATTTTAATTTAATTTAAGATCAGGAAATTATAAATTTAATATAAAGTTAGGGTGGCGTTAGGTTTAGGGGATACTAGTTTTTATTTTGATGTGGGGGCTGACGGTTTAGGGGTTAATAGGTTTATTTAGTGTTAGTGATGTGGGAGGCCAGATGTTTAGGGGTTAATAACTTTATTTAGTTGCGGCAATGTTGGGGAGCGGCGGAATAGGGGTTAATAACTTTAGTATAGTGTGGGCGATGTTGGGGTGTGGCGGAATAGGGGTTAATAAATGTAGTATAGTGGCAACAGTATAGGGAGCGGCAGATTAGGAGTTAATAATTTTATTTATGTGGTGGCGTAGGGGTTTATAACTGTAGGCAGGCGTCGGCGATGTCGGGGGCAGCAGATTAGGGGTGTTTAGACGTTTTAGACGGGTTTATGTTAGGGTGTTAGGTTTAAACATAACTTTTTTTCCCCATAGACATCAAAGGGGCTGCGTTACAGAGCTTTTGTTTCCACGATCGCAGGTGTTAGACTTTTATTTAGCCGGCTCTCCCCACTGATGTCTATGGGGAAAGCGTGCACGAACACGTCAAAACACTGCTTGTATTTTGGTGCGGTATGGAGCTCAAAATCTCCAAATCGCCCGTGCAAGCCAGGTTTTTTTTAAACTCTTAATGGCAGCGCTATAGGGGGTTAAATAACGCCACTTCTGTGGCGTTCTTTACTTTCCCTATAGTGCTCAAAACTCGTAATCTAGGTGAAACATTCTTATTCAAATGAATAAATAAATAAAGAAATAAATAGTGTGAATTTCATAAATAAATTATTATGAATAGTTGAGAACAAACTTCTCTAAATAAAATAAAATATTGTGTTAATTCGGGTGTAAATCATCTAAAAACATGATTACCATATTGAGTGAAAAGTATTTGATAGAAATAATAATAATGGTGTATGCTTACTTGTGTTAATAAAGTGAATATTAGATGTATTGTGTGATCTAAAAGCTCCCCAATTTTAACTATTTTTTAAAATCAAAAGTGCATCAAATTATTTATAGGATTACTTTGTTTTCTATATGAAAAAAGGAAACAAGTGGGGGTTCAGTGTGATTGGGAATTTATGTGTCAGTGAAAATGTAGAATTCATTTGAAATGTATGGGGTGTTGATTCAGGCCATAGAATCTTTTCAAAACATTTCTTTGAATTGGATCATTATTCCATAATTGAATTTAGATCCAATTCAGCATTTAAACCTAATGGTTCTAAAGCAGTGGTTCTCAACCTAAGTGACCTCAAGGCCCGGTAAGTTTTAGCTGGACCGGTCCAGGGCCCGGTAAGCATCGGGAGTGGGTTGCAGTAGGTTTGGAAGAAATATATATATATACATACATATATACAGTCTCTTTTTCTCTCCTCCCCTCTCTCTCTCCTCCCCTTTCTCTCTCTCTTTCTCCTCCCTCTCTCTCTTTCTCTCTCTTTCTCCCTCTTTCTCCTCCTTCTTTTACAGTGGTTTAATTATGTAATAGTTAATTGGTGTCAGTGGGATCATATTAATATCCCACTGACACCAATGATTTATAAAATGAACCCACTATAAACCATTTATATATATATATTATATATGGATCCCACTGACATATATATATTACAGTGGGTTAATTATATGATTATTCATTGGTGTCAGTGAGATATATATATATATATATATATATATATATATATATGGTTTACAGTGGGTTAATGTTTTATGATCATTCATTTGTGTTAGTGGGATATATATATATGTACACAGTTTACACATACACATTGGTGTCAGGTTGATTATACATACACATTGGTGTCCAGTGGCTGCCCTAAATATATACATTGGTGTCAGTGGCCATAATTATGTCATTGGTGCCAGTGGGCTTACTTACCTGTGAGACGATGCTTCACGCTCTGCACGCCGCACGCCGCTTCTACCCGGTCACAGTGTGCCTGCCGCTACTCGCTCACAGTGTGCAAACTGACATGCGCAGTGGCACTCTGACAGGCTCGTCCAAAATTTCGGAGATGTGTAAAGATGGGCCTGTCGTGGCCCACCAGTAGGGCCGTCGCGGCCCGGTAGTGGGCCGCGGCCTGGCTGTTGAGAAACACTGTTCTAAAGTTTTAAATTGAAATATTAATTCTGCTTTTATACTCTCCAGTTATTTGTTATTTTTCTGATGCCCCAATATTTAAGGGCCTTTAGTATCCTTATTACGATGTTCTTTCAAAAGCCTCGATAGTAAATGTCCCATGAAACTATGCTCTATATTGAGCATGTGTTCACGGATCCTGTCTTTGAGGGGGCGGGAGGTCTCCCCCAAATATTGTTTATTACACGGACATTGTATCAGGTACAGCACATTTCTGTCGCTGCATCTGATACAGTCCCTTATCTCAAAATCCTTTTTTGTAATGTACGACGTTACTGTTTGTTTTATTACTGAAATTGCATGCTTTGCAACTAATGCATGGGTAGAATACTATAAGTTTCTGTTTAAAGAGATCTCTCTCTATAAAGGTTTTTTCAGAATCTTTAAAAGTACTTGGGGCTAATATGTTTTTTAGATTTTTTGCTTTTTTGAAAACTACGGCCGTTTTTTTCTGGAAGTAATCCCCAATAATTGGGTCTCCTAATACATCTATTTGGAGCTACTACTTCAAAGTGGTTTTCAAGTCAGTGCTGTAACATTGTTACCGAAAATTAATCAGATTAGCAACCCATATCCTAATAGATGACATTTAAACTACCCGGTAATCCGATTTCCTGATTGGCCAAAGACCTGTCACGTGACCCTACACACGCCAACACAATACACGCTGCAACGCTGTTTACAAACAGCATCGGCGGATCAATACATGAAGTCCACGGGAGCCACAGAGGATACAGAGAACCAACTTTCCAAAAGGTTTCGAATTCTGGGTGAGTCCTTACTGCCTTAATGAAATTGGCACAAAGTTTTGTCTTCCAGCAAATTTTGACTGTTAACCACCATCTTGCCTCACGTTCACAGATAATACATCCCTCCTTTTAAACAAAGCTAACAAGTAAAAGATTATCAAGTTCCAACTTACAACTTTCATCTTTTATCTTGTTCAAACAACTTTTGTTGTCAACATTTTTAGATGGACATTTTAGAGACTATTCATTATTTTTTCTGACGGTAAATTATTTTTATTATTTTATGTTTTTAGTACCACCGGTGGCTATTTTTTATGTTTATTGATTTTTATGTGTTTATAAATAAATTTATTTGAATATACCAGATTTTTGCATATCTATCAGTATTTATATAACCCATAGTATAACACTGTATTTAATCTCTCTTAGGCTTTTTTAGCCCACACTTCCTTCTGTGTTTTGTTGATTGCAATTTGAAGTAAACTGAGGAATTTACTTCTTTTAGGGTAGCTTTTTCTAAGCTTTGACAGGATTTTTGTGTTCTAATTGTATTTTATTTCCTGAACCTCTCAGAGGTTTATATCTTATTCTATATATATTTTTATATAGATTTCTACTACACATTTTTATTACCTGTTTTTTTGTTTTAGGTTTCCTTTTTTAATATAAGGTTTACTATTAAATACTTTTTTATATATTTTTTATCTTTATTCACACCACTCATTTCTAGTCAATATCTTCCAATATGGACATTTTCAAAACTAGAAAACAATGTTATCAGATATTGAACAAATAGAAACCTTTGAAACTACTAATATATCATCTGATAACTTAGACATATTTGTGAAGATAACTTAGATATTTGTGAAGATGTTGAAAAGATCATGACCAAAGAGTTAAAACAAAAACTTGAAGTCAGTTATTTTAATATGGTCCCTAGAGGATTAAGAGTCATTAAGGATTGCACCTTTGAATTACAATAACCTCTACAAACTGAATGGTATAATACCTTAAGAGAGGCTTCCATAAATGTAATTAGAATTATAATAAAATCAAGAAACATAACTCTCAGGGAGTTTGAAGACAAATTTAATTATTTAAGCAATGAATTATCACCTTTTAGCGAGGATGAATTGTTTAACCCTATGAGTGCTTAGCAGTTTCCCACCTAAGCACATTTGAGTTTTTTAATTTTTTTAACTTTTTTCTTTTCCCCAAGACGTATACAGTTGGAAAGGTTATTGAATTAACTTTCCAACGGTGGGTCTTGGGGGTCTGTAGCTGCTTAGATGCCTGAGATACAGGCTTCTAAGCAGCATGCCCCCTTTCCCTATATTGTCCATTGTCTTTTTAAAATAAAGTTGCGCGGTGACGTCATGACGTCATTGCGCATGACGTCACCACACAAAACGTGAAGCCCCGGCTAAGCCTGTCATTATACAGGCCCGATCACTGGGGTAGGAGCGGGTTGGAGCTTCCAGATCTCCCTCAAGGTGGGAGAGTGCTAGCGACGGCTCTGAGACGTCATTAGCACCTGAGTGAGAAACTGTGCGACGGCTCAGAGCCGTCGTTAGCACTCAAGGGGTTAAATCACTACAAAATGAAATTATTACACGCTTAAAGGTGATCAAGAATGATGTATAAGATGTTAAAAATAAAAAAAATGAACAGATATTCATCAGATTATGACACCACTAACACAACAGAGAAAGATAGTAATCTAAACACCCCTATTGAATCCTCTCTGAATATAGAATCACAACCAACAAAAGATGATAAATGGAAATTATTTTCAAAGAAAAGAAATGATAAAATTATATATAATTCTAATATGAAAGATCCTAGACAGAATAATAATAATAATAAAAATTACAATAATTATAACAACAAAGATACAAATAAACCACACAATGCTCCTAACAATAAAATTGGAGATCAAAACAAACTGATAAACAACATTATAGTAATTGGCAACCTCAGTACACTGAAATATATTGTATATTCCAAACAGAGACAATTATTATGATTTAAAGACAATCATATTGATCAGCATCAATATGATGATTCAAAATAGAGAAATAGAAATATATCATTTAGAGAGAGATATGACAGACAACCTTATAGGGAGAGCAGATCTGAATTTAATACATCACCTAGAAACAGATGCGAGAGACAAACTTTCAGGGAAAATAGGTCTGAATATAAAAACTGGACCACTCCTAAACAATGGTCCAAACAAGGACATCAAGAGACCAATACATGGGAAGTTCAAACCCAAAATAAATATACTCACTTAATGGATGAGCATGATTTTGATAATAGTTATAATAACACACCAAGACAACCCTGGAAACAAAGGACAGTACAAAATGATCAGGGTACATTAAAATCTTTTTTAGAGGAGGACCCAAAAAAGATAGAGAGATTAAAAATGAAAAAAGAATAAGAGAGGATACAGAGGAAGAAGACATGGTAGATACACAGAAACATATGAAATAGAAAATAAAAATAAAAATATTTTCAATTTGAGTTCAATCAAACTGAATGAGGAAGAATATAGTATATTACAAAGAGGTTTATATTTTGCCCCGTCAGTAAAACTAGATATGTTTATCACATTAATTAATGTAAATAAATTCATCAGAAGTGCTACACAAAAAAAGTTACTTCCTAAAAAAAAAAACATCACAAGAGAATTGGAATATAAAATTAAAAATAATTTTTGGGGGCGTGTCCAAGTAACGGCTCTGAGCAGTCGCATGTTTCATGAGCTCCGGGTGATATGACAATAATCCGCCGATAATAGTTCAGAATTTACAGCATCCACATACAAAAAGAGTGAAATAGCAATCTATCTACTATAGCCTGATGTGTCTATGACCCCTGGGTTGAAACTGGACAAAAGAGGACTGCAGCGGCGGCAAAACTTGCAGGCAGCGTTCCCCCCCGGGCTCCCGGGGTGATTTACGGGAGCTGGTCACCTACTACAGAAAAAGCTTCTCTTTTGACTCATCAGAACCTTTTTCATTTCATAAAGAAAGAATATATTACCACACAACATACCGGCATTAAAGAGAAACCAATCACAAAAAAAAAATACCATCATGGAGATCAAGGAGCTTTGTGATATGAAGGATGATCGCTTTGCCAAATTGGAAGCTATGCTACAGGTTTTGATCGATAAAGCTCCCTCAGAGCAAGAATTAGAGATTCTCATCAACAGGGTAAAAGGAACTGATCATGTGGCACTACCGGACCTGCCAGTTATAGTTCAGGAGGCTGAAACGGCCGAGAAGCATGGCGAGCCTGACCTAACCTATACACTTATGAAGGGAAATACCACATTACTTCACAATCAGGTTTCATCGATGCCTGCACAACAGCAAGCCAACAACAAGCACGAGACACCTGTAACTGGGCATGGAACTGGAAATGGAAGTGAGCTTCGACGGTTGATGCTGGATATTACAATACCGCCAGCAGACAACAACATATTACGGGATCACTGGGATGAGCGGGGACCCAGTTCTCTTCAACAACAGAAGCAAGGACGTACTGAGACTGCGAGATTAATTATGCCTGGTAACTCAATTTCAACACTAAAATTTCCAAGGTGGGAATACTCCACTGGTCATTTCAAAATGGAGTCTATCCCACACTACTACCAGGATCTAGACACTGATACCGACATGCTGCAGGCTCGCTGTGGTGAGTCGGGACCCAGCTCTCTCAGGCAGCAAGGAAGCACTGTAGCTGCGGGTTTAAATAAATTGCTTCAAAACACCATTCCGGATGGTACACCGGATTCTACACTCCGTGAAGGAGCACCCATAATACTGTCTGGAAACACGTGACACTTTTACCCTACAATGTCTTTGAGTGCACACTTGAATATGGGTCATACTAATCGGATGAAAAGACGTGCTGGTGACTTACCGGTAGCCATCTTGGTGGACATTAGAGTCGATCCACTCCTGCTGTTACATTTTGAAGGGGGTTAGATTGCCCATAAATGATTGTTTGGCACAGATAAGTAATGATCAAAGTTGACAAAATATGTAATGTCCGAGTTGGTTTTCTATGTTTATGTATCCCCTTTAAATGCCTTTATTATAAACCGATATGCTTGTATTTGTTGGGAGATTGTTGGCACATTAGTTCCCCTTTGAATTTTATATCAATTGGCTTATTGCGTTATCACTGAAAGACACAGAAAATGGGCCAAATGTTCTATGACACCGCACTACTGTTCCTAACTTCTGGAAGGCACTGTGATATTAGTAATACCTTTATGTATCCCTGATCTCTCTCTGTGGGGGTTAGGGGGGCCCTTATAGAGAATCAATTTTAAAGTCAGATAGGGATCATACATTTAACATGTTGCCTTGGCTCCAGAATGAAAAGATACAGTGTGGCTGATCTCAGTAACAAATCATATATTTGTAAGAAAAAGAGCCATATCCTGACAGTGCTTTTCGAGAGGGACCATGAATAGTTTTTGCCTATTAAGAAACATCACCTAGATCCTTGCCCCAGATATAGCACGCAATTTTTATTATAGAGAGCATAAGCGTAGCTAATTACAATGCGTAAAACAGTCTGCTAAGGGAGAGGTTTTTATGAACTTCCACTAAGGGAGAAGTATTTATGGACTTCCGATTGATCCTGTGTTTGATCTGCGAGATTATATATGCCAATTATTTGTTACTGTGTGAGTTCTGTTATGATGTTGAGATCAGCTCTGGTTTATGCATATATATTATCAAAATTTATATACTGCTTTATATCACAATTATTCTATTTTATCTCAGATGCATACTGTTTTTCTTTGCTTTTAGTCTAATCTTAATATAAGCCCCCTGGACATTTACAAAGACAGCAGATAGGGCCCAAGAGTGGCCTGTAACAGCGTATTTAGGGGCAGAAAAATGAGGACTATCATTGTTTTTGTACATTAAATAATTGCTAATGCTGTCTTTATATGATTTGTACACATTTAATTTTTCTTTTCCTCAATAAAAAATTTAAAAAAATTTTTTTTTTCAACATACTGACTTTAAACTGAAGTCTAACTCTTTTATCCGACCACAGAAAAAGGAAAAACTCTTGACTTATTTGAAAAGTTGGTTAAACAAGATATAGAAAAAATAAATATGGATAAACATCAAAAAATTAATCTTAATAAAAAAGAGTGGGAAATGTTAAAAAATGTAAAATCTAATAAAAACATCATAATAAAACAAGCTGACAAAGGCATTGTCATCCTAGATAAAAAAGATTACAAAAAAGAAGCAATGAGACTGTTGGAAGACCCTTTGGCATATCAAAAGATCCCCTATAATCCTATAAATTCTCAGAAAAAAGAATTAGAAACCCTTCTAAAAAAAGCCCATAATATTGGCATAATTACCGGTAATAATAAAGAATATGAATTTCTGTTAGTTAATCATCCGAGAACACCAACATTTTATTACTTACCCAAAATCGATAAATGTTTAATAAATCCACCGGGAAGGCCCATTATTTCAGGGATCGATTCAGTTACTTCGAATCTCTCAGAATACATAGATTATTTTTTGCAATATTATGTAACAAAACTTCCTTCATATGTTAAAGATTCATAAATATCTTAAAGACAATAAAATGGAAGGAGGGTTATACACTTATAACCTTTGATGTATGTTCTCTTTATACCAGTATAAAACATAATCTGGGGCTCAAAGTCATAGATTACCATCTAATAAAAGAAGGCAAACTATGTTATGAACAGGTAGATTTTATTAAAACTTGTATACAATTTATTTTTGAAAATAATTATTTTGTCTTCGACAATCAATTCTTCTTACAAGTTCAAGGTACAGCGATGGGCACCATGTTCTCCCCAATCTACGCAAATCTATTTATGGGATATTTGGAAGATATTGTCGTATAAAGCGGAGCTTGGAATGCGAACTTGGAGCTCTATCGCAGATTTATAGATGACATTTTAAATATTTGGGAAGGAGATCTGGAACTTTTTGAATTACTTAAAATAGATTTATTAGGATTGCTGTCACATCACCTTTTATTGGAAGAAATTATTGGTTGTCACTCCTCCTTTTTCAAAAACTGATAACCTTGTTCATTAAGTTAAAGTGACAGTAGTACACTTAGATCTGGAACTTTTTGAATTACTTATTGAAGATTTAAGCAATAGTAAATTTGGTTTAGGTTTTACCTATGAACTAAGACATCATACCCTTAGCTATTTAGAACATTTGAGATTATTAACCAAGAAATTCACACAAAAACATATTTCAAAAAAGTTGAATCCAACAACTATGTACACAGCAAAAGTTGCTATCATAAAAAATAGGTGGAGAATATCCCCTGTAATCAATTTACCAGAATTAGAAAGAACTGTACAACGTTAGAGGATTATGATGAACAAGCACTATATTTAGAGAAAAAATTCTTATAAAAGGGTTATGATGAAAATCTAATAGAGAAAGCGAAAATGACAGCTAGAATGAAAAATAGGAGCAATTTATTACAACGTAAAATAAAAACATCATCAAATTCAGACTCATTATAGGTTCCTTTTATAACAGACTACAATATTAATCACAATCAGTTCAGAGTCATTTTAAACAAACATTGGTGCATCTTACAAAGAGACCCAATTATTGGGGAATTACTTCCAGAAAAAAACGGCCGTACTTTTAAAAAAAACAAAAAATCTAAAAAAACATATTAGCCCCAAGTACTTTTAAAGATTCTGAAAAAACCTTTATAGAGAGAGATTTTTTTTAAACAGAATCTTATAGTATTCTACCCATGCATTAGTTGCAAAGCATGCAATTTCAGTAATAAAACAAACAGTAACGTCGTACATTACAAAAAAGGATTTTGAGATAAGGGACTGTATCAGATGCACCGACAGAAATGTGCTGTACCTGATACAATGTCTGTGTAATAAACAATATTTGGGGGAGACCTCCCGCCTCCTCAAAGACAGGATCCGTGAACACCTGCTCAATATTGAGCATGGTTTTATGGGACATTTAGTATCGAGGCATTTCAAAGAACATCATAATCAGGATACTAAAGGCCCTTAAATATTGGGGCATCAGAAAAATAACAAATAACTGGAGATGAGGTGATCTAAATGAAAAACTTTTACATATAGAAGCAGAATTAATATTTCAATTTAAAACTTTAGAACCATTAGATTCAAATGCTGAATTGGATCTAAATTCAATTATGGAATAATGATCCAATTTAAAGAAATGTTTTTGAAAAGATTCTCTGGCCTGAATCAACACCCCATAAATTTCAAATTAATTTTACATTTTCACTTATGACACACAAATTCCCAATCACACTGAACACCCACTTGTTTACTTTTTTATATAGAAAACAAAGTAATTCTATAAATAATAATGTTAAAATTGGGGATCTTTTAGATCACCCAATACATCTAATATTCACTTTATTAACACAAGTAAGCATACACCATTATTATTATTATTATTTTTATCAAATACTTTTCATTCAATATGGTAATCATGTTTTTAGATGATTTACACCCGAATTAGCACAATATTTTATTTTATTTAGAGAGGTTTGTTCTCAACTATTCATAACAATTTACTTATGAAGTTCACACTATTTATTTATTTGTTTATTCATTTGAATAAAAATGTTTATTAGTTGATTATAGGTTTATTTGTATTATATGTTAAATACATTGTCTCCATCTAAGTGTACTACTGTCACTTTAACTTAAAGAACAAGGTAATCAGTATTTGAAAAATGAGGAGTGACAACCAATAATTTCTTCCAATAAAAGGTGATGTGAGATCAATCCTAATACATCTTGAGAAAGGCTGTGTCAGCTGAAATGCGTTGATTTCACTAACTGTGTTCCAGGATGGTCTGCTCCTAGGAACTCACCAATATACAGAGCGCTCTGTAATATTGTTTCTATTTGGAGCTACTACTTACAAGTGGTTTTCAAGTCAGTGCTATTGTTAATGAAAATTCATCAGATTAGCAACCCATATCCTAAGAGATGGATGTTTAAACTACCCGGTAATCCGATTTCCTGATTGGCCAAAGACCTGTCATGTGACCCTTCACACGCCGATGGAATACACGCTGCAACGCTGTGCTAGAGTTTTCCAAACAGCATCGGCGGGTCGATACATGAAGTCCACGGGAGCCACGGAGGATACAGAGAACCAACTTTCCAAAAGGTTTCAAATTCTGGGTGAGTCCTTACTGCCTTAACGAAATTGGCATAAAGTTTTGTCTTCCAGCAAATTTTGACTGTTAACCACCATCTTGCCTCACGTTCACGGATAATACATACCTCCTTTTAAACAAAGCCAACAAGATTATCAAGTTCCAACTTATAACCTTTAAAATTTCATCTTTTATCTTGTTCAAACAACTTTTGTTGTCAACATTTTTAGATGGACATTTTAGAGACTATTCTTCATTTATTCTGACCGTACATTATTTTTATTATTTTTTATTTTTTGGTTCCACGGGTGGCTATTTTTTATGTTTATTGATTTTTATGTGTTTATAAATAAATGTTTTTTTGCATATCCATCAGTATTTATATAACCCATATTATAACACTGTATTTAATATCTCCTAGCAGCTTTTTAGCCCACACTTCCTTCTGTGTTTTGTTAAATTACTGTTGTGTGTGTTATGCATCAGTAACTTTTCTACTGGATTTCCCATGTGTGTTTCTGGCAATCAATGGATTAATACGCTACTGCTTTAGTGTTATAAGAAAAGGAGTTAAATCACTTCTGCGGATGTATTAAACAGTAGTGATTTGATCCCTTAATTGCGTGTTTTACTTGTATTTCTGACAAGCAAGGGGTTAATTTAATGCACAGAATCTATTAAACATCAAGTCAATTCTTGATTTCCTATCTTTATTTTTCAATCAAGAGGTTAGTTCAATACTTCTATAGTATTACAGACTTTCAAGGGGTTAACTCACTGCTGCAAATAATCCCTGTATTGTACAAATTAGTTTCAAGCAATCAAAGTGATTAATGTACTGCTGCTGAAGTGTTTTGGGCAGTCATGGGGTTAAGCAAATCCTGTCTGTTTCTGGCAATCATTGGGTTAAATCACTGTTGTATGTTACACTCACATGTATAATAATAATAATAATAATAATAATAAAAACCAACTCAGCCATATTTAATTAAAGGCACTGAAATAACTGTCAAAATGTTACTTTCAAGATTCAGATATAAATACAAATTTAAAAAAAATCACTCTAGTTTACTTCTATTATCAAATTTCCTGTGTTCTCTTTGGAATCCTTTGTTGAAGAGCAAATTTAGATGGGCTCAGGAGCGTGCATGTGTCTTTAGCACTTAACGGTAGCAGTGTTTGCTACAATGTCTGTAGCGATTTTATATATACTGCTGCCTTAGAACGCTACAGACCTAGGTTTACTTTTCAACAAAGCATACCAAGAGAACAAAGGATGCCAAATAACAAAGGATACTAAGAGAACAACGAATTTACTAGTAGTATAATACTAGCATACTGATATAAGTTTCCTGTTGTTTAATGTTACTGGAAGAAAAGTTAATTATGTTTCATTTACCCTTCCCTTAACCCAATACTGTGCCAGTTACTATACCCCCTATAGGTTGCTGTATTCCTAAAGCTTTACAAAATGCTTACACACCCATAGGTAGACACATGATCCCAGCTCTTATTTTCTCATTTACGTGGGTGATTTAACAACTGCTGGCCCTTGTAATGTTTGTGATCAATAAATAGAACAGCAAGAACTTTAAAGGGATATGAAACCCACATTTTTTTCTTTCATGATTTAGAAAGCAATTTTAAACAACTTTCCAATTTACTTCTATTATCTAATTTGCTTCATACTCTTGATATCCTTTGTTGAAAAGCATATCTACATAGACTCAGTAACTGCTGATTGGTGGCTGCACATAGATGCCTTAGTGGGATTGGCTCACCCATGTGCATTGCTAGTTCTTCAACAAAGCATATTTACAGAATGAAGCAAATTAGATCATGGAAGTAAATTAGAATGTTGTTTAAAATTGTATTCTCTATCTGAATCATGAAATAAAAATATTGGGGTTCATGTCCCTTTAAGTATTTCAAAATACATTAACATCCTGCTTTGTAACTGCAAGGAACATTTTTTTAAATGAATGAATAATGAACAGGTTTAATTTTCCTTTAGCAATTTTAAAACAAAAAGGAATAATAGTTTAAAAATAAAAAGCAAATGATACCTAGATTTGTGGTCCATTTTTGGCCTGGAGTTTTTGTTCTGTAACAAAATTGCATTTGTATTTCCTCCATGTGCAATATTCTGAGATCATATTTATTTAATTACTAAAACGTTTGAACACAAGAGCCTTTGTAGCGTCTGGTGCACAATATCTATATATGCTGTCTATGTGTTCTGCCAGGATGCCACAGCATGGCCGGTAATGCAGTAAATGAGATGTCATGTTTTATAACCAAATCATTTCAGCATCAGTCTGATCTGCTGCAATACCCAGCTGGGCGCCTACGCATCTTTGTCATGCGGCTGGTGGTGTTCCTCATTATTAGAGAAGACAGGCACTGCACATTCCAAAATCCTCATCGGATGTTATATTTAGAAAACATTCAATCAAAAGATTCCTTGTGAACAGGACGGAGTACCTCATTCCTGAGCCTGTGATATGAAGAAGCGCTGCGTAACCTTCCAAGTGCCTCACACCTACGCTGCATACAGCACATCAGCTACTTTGACAGCGCACATAATAAGGGGAATATTTGTGTATTTTCTTATTTTTTTATGTATTAAGCGCTAGGTTACAAGTGGTGTGCTAATTTATCAGGCGTCCGTAAATGGGCAAATGTACCCATTTATGGGCTTGTGATAAATAACCAGCCATTAAAAGGTCAGACCTCTGGTTAATTTTCAAAATATCCCTCAATTGCCTTCAAAATAAAGTATATTGTATTTTTTTATATTTAAAAAAAACTGGACAAGGCAGTTTCATGGAGTTAAATTTGGCGGGTGTGGGGTGTTAGAACAAAATGGCACTGAAAAGGGCCTTTAAATTGCGGTCCATGAGAACTCTGTAAATATATGCTTATATAAATATTTATTTATGTGTTACTACTATGTGTATATTCATAAACATATATATTTCAGTTTTGCTGCCCATCGCTGTGCGACTTACCCCCTTCGCTGCGCTAGGTTCTCAGCCGTGTCTCAGAGCATGAGAACGAGGCTCCCACTGGAGTCTATGGAAGATTGCACTCTTGTGAACGCAATACTTCCCTGCAATCTGATTGCAAGGTTGTGTTTGCACTACATTCAACTTGTAATACCAGCACACATTTGCGTGCGCTGGTATTTATAAGTGGCGCTCAAATATCGCTTTTGCGAAAGCAATATTTTGCGCTCCACTTGTAATCTAGCCCTAAATGTATTGTTTTCTATTAAAATATGTGTATTGCCCTTTCCTGGTGCCATCCCGCACACTGTTAAGGCACTAATTGTATTTAAAATCAGCTAATTAGCACTCCTTAAAGGAACTTGAAAATCAAAATGTTTCTTTGATGTTTCAGACAGAGCATACAATTTTAAACAGCTTTACAATATACTTCTATTATCAAATGTGCTGATGTTTCAGACAGAGCATACAATTTTAAACAGCTTTACAATATACTTCTATTATCAAATGTGCTTCAATATGTTAGTATCCTTTGTTGAAGGATCAGCACTAAGCTACCTTAGCATAGCTGAACAAATCTGGTGAGCCAGTGACAAGAGACATATATGTGTAGCCACTAATCAGCAGCTAGTTCACAGTAGTGCACTGCCACTCCTGGCCTACCTAGGTATGCTTTTCAATAAAGGATACCAAGAGAACAAAGCTAATTTGATAACAGAAGTCATTTGGAAAGATGTCTAAAATTCCATGGGCTATCTGAATTATGAAAATGTTGACTTTACTTTCCCATTAAAGGGACATTGAACCCAAATTGTTTCTTTCATGATTCAGCTAGAGCATGACGTTTTAAACAACTTTCTAATTTACTCTTATTATCAAACTTTCTTCATTCACTTGGTATCTTTATTTGAAATGCAAGAATGTAAGTGTTTGGTGAAAAACCTGGGTTGTTCTTGCTGATTGGTGGGTAAAGTCATCAACCAATAAAAAAGTGCTGTCCAGAGGTCTGAACCAAAAAAAATCTTAGATGCATTCTTTTTTAAATAAAGACAGCAAGAGATCGAAGAAAAATTGATAATAGGAGTAAATTAGCAAGTTGCTTAAAATTGCCTGCTCTATCTGAATCATGAAAGATAAAATTTGGGTTCAGTGTCCCTTTAAGCTAAAAGGAACAGTATACTCAGGCAAGAAGTGGATGAGAGTTTCTTGTATTTAAAGGACCACTAAATGCAGTACAATTGCATAATTAACAAATGCATAATAAAAGACAATGCAAAAACAGCTACTGTGAGTTTCACACAGCCCCTGTACCATGTGACAGACATCAGCCAATCACAGACTAGTATACATATACCCTGTGAGCTTGTGCACATGCTCAATAGGAACTGGTGCCTTAAAAAGTGTGCATATAAAAAGATTGTGCAAAAGTTGATAATGGATGTAAATTTGAAAAAAATCTTAAAACTGTGTGCTCTTTCTGAATCATGAAGGTTTAATTCTGACTTGAATGTCCCTTTAAAGCTGGTACAGGAACACCCTTTAAAGAGGACCGGACTCTTTTCTGTAGCCTTTACTGTTGTACTGATTTTTTCAGTATAGGTGTAAACAATTTTCCAGCAGGATATTTGGATATACATTAAAGGGGAGAAACGTTTGCAGTAGACCACCCCTTTAATTAACATTTAAAGGGGTGGTCTACTGCAATTTTATGGTCTGCAGCCAGCGCAAAAATGTCAGACATGTGAAGCCCAATACATATATCTGAAAATAAACCACAATGTGCATTTAAATTGTATCTAGAATATATCCTGATGTGAATAAAATGCTTGGTAAAATATATTAGGGCTTAGAAACAGGCAGATATTTAAAAGTTATAAAGTGTATTAATATAACAATGTTTGTGCAAAGGAATGGGTAGTAAAGGCGTTTTCTATCTTTTTAAATGCTGTGCTGAGAATATTTCATTATATATAAGCCTATTTAGGCATATTTATAATATTTACTTAATTACCCTAATAACCAGCTATGTGATCTTTTTGAGGTTGTAATATCAACTATAGAGGAAGTGTAACCAATCCCTTCAAAATCTGTAACGGGTATTTAAAGGGACACTAAACCCCAATGTATTCTTTAATGATTCAGATTTATTTGTTCTCTTGCTATCTTTATTTGAAAAGCAGGAATGTAAAGCTTAGGAACTGGCCCATTTGAGGTTCAGCACCATGGATAGTGCTTGCTTATTGGTAGATACATTTAGCAACTAAGAAGCAAGCATAACCCAGGTTCTGAACCAAAAATGGGCTGACTCCTAAGCTTTAAATTCCTGCTTTTTAAATAAATATAGCAAGAGAACAAAGAAAATAATTAGAGTAAATTAGAAAGTTGCTTAAAATTGCTACTGTAGCTGAACTAAACATTTTGGGTTTAGTATCCCTTTAAACATTTATTTGGCCTTATAGGACCCCAAACAGTATGAACCGATCAAGCTGCAAATTCAGTTTAATTTTCTTTTTTCATCTACTGTTAAAGTTACTCTCAAGTACGGTTGAGCCAATCAGGAAGGCATATAGTAACCAATCACAAGTTGTATTCTGCTTAGTAAACCCAGAGGTCCAGAGCTCAGACTTGTTGTCCCTGTAGCTACCAGCAGTAAATGGTGGCAGCTGCAACAGAGATTAACACACATGGCTCAAATATAAAACCAATAACCAAAATATCTTAAAAACAGAGCACATATGTTTCACTGCAAATAGATATCGTCTTACACATCTGTGCCAGTGTTATGGGCTCTGTGTTAGAGTAGGCGACTGCTGAATCACTTATCAGACATAACAGATTTATTTTTTGCACAATCATTATGTATGTGAACATATAAATGTTGCTATAGAAACCTATGCAATATGTAAACTGTCCAATGCTCTCAATTTCTCATCATACACTTATTTCTTCCTTTACAGTATCCAGAATGGAGTAATTTCAGTATTTCAGAAAAAGGGCCTTGCAGACCATGAGCTCTATAACCTCAATGAAGGAGTCCGGTGAGTTAAAGAATGATTCACTACAAGAAACATATCGTTTTGTTACCACAATGCATGGTTTCAATGTATCATTTTGTTACCATGGTACATGGTTTTAATATATCATTTATTTGTCGCGATACATGGTTTTATGTCTTTTTGTTACCACAATACATGTGTTTATATTACTTTGTTACCACAATACATTGTTTTATATCATTTTGTTACCACAATACATGTGTTTATATCATTTTGTTACCACACTGCATGGTTTTAATGTATCATTTAGTTATCGCGATACATGGTTTTAATATATAATTTAGTTATCGAGATACATAGTTTTATGTCATTTTTGTTATTACGATAAATGGTTTTATTTAATTTTGTTACCACAAAACATGGTTTTAATGTATAATTTTGATACCACGGTACGTGATTTTAATATATCTTAAGTTATTGAGATACATGGTTTTATATAATTTTCTTATTACAATACATAGTTTTAATGTATCATTTTGTTATTGCGATACATGGTTTTAATATATTTCATTTAATTA
The DNA here is from genome assembly GCF_027579735.1 of Bombina bombina. Taxonomy (NCBI): domain Eukaryota; kingdom Metazoa; phylum Chordata; class Amphibia; order Anura; family Bombinatoridae; genus Bombina; species Bombina bombina. The sequence continues at coordinate 1,106,650,804 of NC_069504.1, read as the reverse complement.
TAGCAATTCATGGTTTTAGTATACATTTTATCACGCTACATTTTTTAATATATAATTAAAAAATAGATAATTTTGTTATCATGATACATTGTTTTAATATATAGATTTGTTATTGCGATACATGACTTTAATATATCATTTTTTTACCACTATACATGGATTTAATATATCATTTTGTTACCACACTACATGGATTTAATATATTATTTTGTTACCATCCACAACACATGGATTTAATATATCATTTTATTACCACAATACATGGATTTACTATATTATTTTTTACCACAATACATGTATTTAATATATCATTTTATTACCATGATACATGGATTTAATATATAATTTTGTTACCACAATACAAGGATTTAGTATATCATTTTGTTATTATGATACATGGATTTAATATATAATTTTGTTATTACGATACATGGATTTAATATATTATTTTGTTATTACAATACATGGATTTAATATATCGTTTTGTTACCACTATACGTGGGTTTAATATACAATTTTTTTACTACGATACATGGTTTTAATACATCATTTTATTACCACCATACATGGATTTAATATATCATATTTTTTACCACAATACATGGATTTAATATATCATTTTATTACCATGATACATGGATTTAATATATTATTTTGTTACCACAATACAGGGATTTAATATAAAATGTTGTTACCACAATACATGTATTTTATATATAATTTTGTTACCACAATACACGGTTTTAATATATAATTTTGTTACCATGATACATGGTTTAAATATAAAAATTTTATTACCACAATACATTTTATTATTTTGATACATGGATTTAATATATCATTGTGTTACCACAATACATGGATTTAATATATAATTTTATTACCACGATACATGGTTTTAATATATCATTTTGTTATTGCGATACATGGATTTAATATATCCTTTTGTTATTGCGATACATGGATTTAATGTATCCTTTTCTTATTGAGATAAATGATTTTAATATATCATTTTGTTATTGCAATACATTTATTTAATATAATCTTTTGTTATTGCGATACATGGATTTAATATATCCTTTTGTTATCGTGATATATGGTTTTAATATATCCTTTTGTTATCGCAATACATGGATTTAATATATCTTTTTGTTATCGCGATACATGGATTTAATTTATTCTTTTGTTATTTTGATACATGGTTTTAATATATCATTTTGTTATTACGATACGTGGTTTTAATATATAATTTTTAGCACAATACATGGATTTAATATATCATTTTATTATCATGATACATGGATTTAATATATTATTTTGTTACCACAATACAGGGATTTAATATAAAATTTTGTTACCACAATACATGTATTTTATATATAATTTTGTTACCATGATACATGGTTTTAATATATCATTTTGTTACCATGGTACATGGTTTTAATATAACATTTGTATTACCACAATACAATTTATTATTTTGATACATGGATTTAATATATCATTGTGTTACCACAATACATGGATTTAATATATCATTTTATTACCACGATACATGGATTTAATATATCCTTTCGTTATTGCGATACATGGATTTAATATATCCTTTTATTTCGATACATGATTTTGATATATAATTTTGTTATTGTGATACATGGATTTAATATATCCTTTTGTTATTGTGATACATGGATTTAATATATATCCTTTTGTTATCACGATGCATGGATTTAATATATCCTTTTGTTATCATGATACATGGATTTAATATATCCTTTTGTTATATCAATATATCGTTTTAATATATCCTTTTGTTATCGCGATATATGGTTTTAAAATATCCTTTTGTTATCGAGATACATGGATTTAATATATCCTTTTGTTATCGCAATACATGGATTTAATATAGCCTTTCGTTATTGCGATACATGGATTTAATATATCCTTTTGTTATTTCGATACATAATTTTAATATATCATTTTGTTATTGTGATACATGGATTTAATATATACTTTTGTTATTGTGATACATGGATTTAATATATATGCTTTTGTTATCACGATGCATGGATTTAATATATCCTTTTGTTATCATGATACATGGATTTAATATATCCTTTTGTTATCGTGATATATTGTTTTAATATATCCTTTTGTTATCGCGATACATGGATTTAATATATCCTTTTGTTATCTCGATATATGGTCTTAATATATCTTTTGTTATCACGATACATGGATTTAATATATCCTTTTGTTATCGCGATACATGGATTTAATATATCCTTTTGTTATTTTGATACATGGTTTTAATATATCGTTTTGTTGTTACGATACGTGGTTTTAATATATCATTTTATTATTGTGATACATGGATTTAATATATCCTTTTGTTATTGCGATACATGGATTTAATACATCCTTTTGTTATTGCGATACATGGATTTAATATATCCTTTTGTTATCACGATACATGGTTTTAATATATCCTTTTGTTATTGCGATACATGGATTTAATCATTTTATTGCCATGATAGATGGAGTTAATATATAATTTTGTTACCACAATACAGGGATTTAATATAACATTTTGTTACCACAATACTTGTATTTTATATATAATTTTGTTACCACGATACAGTTTTAATATATCATTTTGTTACCATGATACATGGTTTTAATATAACATTTTTATTACCACAATAAATTTTATTATTTTGATACATGGATTTAATATATCTTTGTGTTACCACAATACATGGCTTTAATATATAATTTTAATACCACAATACATGGTTTTAATATATCATTTTGTTAATGCGATACATGAATTTAATATATCCTTTCGTTATTGCAATACATGGATTTAATATATCCTTTTGTTATTGCGATACATGATTTTAATATATCATTTTGTTATTGCGATACATGATTTTAATATATCATTTTGTTATTGCGATACATGGATTTAATATATCATTTTGTTATTGCGATACATGGATTTAATATATCCTTTTGTTATTGTGATACATGGATTTAATATATCCTTTTGTTATCACAATGCATGGATTTAATATATCCTTTTGTTATTGCGATACATGGATTTAATATATCCTTTTGTTATCACGATACATGAATTTAATATATCCTTTTGTTATCACGATACATGGATTTAATATATCCTTTTTGTTATCACAATACATGGATTTAATATATCCTTTTGTTATCACAATATATTGTTTTAATATATCCTTTTGTTATTGCGATACATGGATTTAATATATTGTTTTGTTATTGCGAGACATGGATTTAATTTATCGTTTTTGTTACTGTGATACATGGATTTAACATATCCTTTTGTTACTGCGATACATGGATTTAATATCGTTTTGTTATTGTGAGACATGGATTTAATATATCCTTTTGTTATTGCGATACATGGATTTAATATATCGTTTTGTTATTGCGAGACATGGATTTAATTTATCGTTTTTGTTATTGTGATACATGTATTTAAGATATCCTTTTGTTACTGCGATACATGGATTTAATATATCCTTTTGTTATTGCGACACATGGATTTAATATATAATTTTGTTATCGCGATACATGATTTTAAACGCTTTAAAGTGACGTTTAATTGATATGATGCTTTATTAATCACTTTAAGCCCCTTCAGTATAGATCTATGATAAAAAACAAACAAATAGTAAACCCATTAGAGGGACAAAACAGTAAAACAGTCTCTTTCATTGTTGTAATAAACAAAGCAGCAAGCAGTGGTTTATACTTAAAGGGATACTGAACCCACATTTTTTCTTTCATGATTCACACAGAGCATGCAATTTTAAGCAACTTTACTTCTATCAGCAATTGTTCTTAATTCGCTTACGAGCCAGCCTATCTATGGTTCAGCACCTAGGTAGGGTTTCCTGATTAATGGCTAAATGCAGACACCAATCAGCAAGCTCTATCCAGAGTGCTGAACTGAAAATGGGTCGGTTCGTAAGCTTGCATTCCTGCTTTTTCATATGAAGATACCAAGAGAAAGAATAAAAAATTATAATAGGAGTAAATTAGAAAGTTGTTTAAAAATGCTTCTCTATCTGAATCACGAAAGAAAAAAATTGGGTTCATTGTCCCTTTATTAGAACTCATTGCAATATCTATTATTAATCATTTTAAAAGGATTTTACCTTTCATTTCTTTTTTATTTCTTTTTTTTATTACATCCTGTCACAGCCCTATAGAGGTCTTTGTTCTCTACAGGAAGACAAAGTAGTGGTTTTCCTTTGAAATGTTGCTAGGAGACATCTGTTTTAGTTGTAGTCAGTTTATTGCCCATGCTCAGTAGAGGAGTTTTGCTGCAACCTTTATGTGACAGTAGAACTTAAAGGGAAATTAACCCCCCAACAAAATATTTCATGATTCAGATAGAGAATAAAATTTTTAAAAAGTTTCCAATTTACTTCTATTATCAAATGTATTTAATTCTCATGATATTCTTTGTTGAAGAAATACCTAGGTAGGTAGTGTGCACATGTCTGAAGCCCTACATGACAGGAAATGCCATCTAGTGCTGCTGCTAATGTATAACATTGTTGCAAAACTGTTGCTATATAGTGCTGCAGACACGTGCACACTCTTGAGCTTACATTTCTGCTTTTCAAATAAGGATAACAAGAAAACGAAGAAAATATGATAATAGAGGTAAATTAGAAAATTGTGAAAATTGTTCTATCAAAATCATGGAAAAAATGGGTTTTATGTCCCTTTAAGTTAGGTAATGCCTTCTCTCTTTCAACAAAAAAAACAAGTAGGTTGTTCACTTATTTATTTATTTTTATGTTTACTTTGATTTTAACATATTTGTTTTACTAAAGGAACACTGTTTAATATTCCTTTTAACCCTATACAACCAGTCATTGGACTTATAAAGCAAAAATTCTGTTTGTTGCCACAGGGGAGAAACAGACTGAGGTGTTGTGCACAAGCACAGAATCAGTGAAGGGGGCAAGAATCCCACTTACAATAATGAATTGGGTAATGCAGCCTTTGATTGGCTATATTGCCTGGAATATTTTTTTTTTCAATAACAAACAGCTAGATTACGAGTTTTAAGCACTATAGGGAAATTAACGACTGCCACAAAAGCGGCGTTATTTCACCTCCCTATAGCGCTGCTATGACAAGTTTGTAAAAAGCAGGCTTGTGTGGGTGATATGGTGGAGTTGAGCTCCATACTGCACCGAAATACAAGCGCTGCTTTGACATGCTCGTGCACAATTTCCCCATAGACATCAATGGGGAGAGCCAGCAATAAAGAAGCCTAACACCTGAGATCGCGGGAAACAAAAGCTCCGTAACAAAGCCCTATTGATGTCTATGGGGAAAGAAAAAGTTATGTTTAAACCTAACACCCTAACATAAAAACCATGTCTAAACACCCCTAATCTGCCGCCCCCGACATCACCACCACCTAAATACAGTTATTAACCCCTAATCTGCCGTCCTTAACATCGCCGCCACCTAAATAAAAATATTAACCCCTAATCTGCCGCCCTTAACATCGCTGCCACCTACATTAGAGTTATTAACCCCTTAAAGGGGAAAAAAATTCTATTGGCTGTTGCAATCAGCCAATAGGATTGAGCTATCATTCTATTGGATGATTGGAACAGCCAATAGAATGAGAGCTCAATCCTATTGGTTGATTGGATCAGCCAAAAGGATGAAAGCTCAATCCTATTGGCTGATTCCAACAGTCAATAGGATTTTTCCCCTTTAATTCCTATTGGCTGATAGAAATCTTTCAGCCAATTGGAATGTAAGGGACGCCATCTTGGTAAGAAGAGGATACTCCACGCCGGATGTCTAGAAGATGGACCCGCTCCGCGCCGAATGGATGAAGATAGAAGATACCGTCTGGATGAAGACTTCTTGCCGTCTGGATGAGGACTTCGCCGGCTGGATGAAGATGGAAGAGGCCGCACAGATGAAGACTTCTTGCTGCCTGGATGATGACTTCGCTGGCTGGATGAGGATGGATGTCCGGACTTCGATAACTGTAAGTGGATTGTCGGGGGTTAGTGTTAGGTTTTTTTAAGGTTTTTTTGGGTGGGTTTTTTTTTTAGCTTAGGGTTTGGGCAATGACCATCCAAATGCCCTTTTCAGGGTAATGGTTAGCTTAGGTTTATTTAGATAGGTTTTTATTTGGGGGGGGGGTTGGTTGGTTGAGTAAGTGGTGGGTTTTACTGTTGGGGGGTGTTTGTAATTTTTTTTACAGGTAAAAGAGCTGATTTCTTTGGGCCAATGCCCCACAAAAGGCCCTTTTAAGGGCCATTGGCAGTTTAGTTTAGGCTAGGGTTTTTTATTTTGGGAGGCTTTTTTTATTTTGGTAGAGCTATTAGATTAGAAGTAATTAATTTTAATTTTTGATAATTAGTTTTTTTATTTTTTGTAATTTAGTGTTTATTTTTTTGTAATTTAGAAAATTGTATTTTAATAATTTAATTTATTTTATTTTATTGTAATTTTAGTTTTTAGTGTAAGGCAGGTTAGGTTTTATTTTACAGGTAACTTTGTATTTATTTTAACTAGGTATCTAGTAAATAGTTAATAACTATTTACTAACTAGTACACCTAGTTAAAATAAATACAAACTTACCTGTGTAATAAAAATAAAACCTAAGATAGATACAATATAACTATTAGTTATATTGTAGCTAGCTTAGGTTTTATTTTACAGGAAAGTATGTATTTAGTTTTAAATAGGAATTATTTAGTTAATAATTGTAAGGTTTATTTAGATTTATTTTAATTATATTTAAGTTAGTGGGTGTTAGGCTTAGGGTTATGTTAGGGTTAGACTTAGGGTTAGGGGTTAATATATTTATGTAGAGTTAGTGATGTGAGATGTCAGAGGTTTAGGGGTTTATAATTTATTTTAGTATATTTCGTTGTGGGGGGCTTGCGGTTTAGGGGTTAATAGATTTATTATAGCGGCGGTGTGGGCGGACAGCAGATTAGGGGTTAATAATCTTTAAATAGTGTTTGCGATGTGGGAGGGCGGCGGTTTAGGGGTTAATAGGTTTATTATAGTGGCGACGATATTGGGGAGTGGCAGAATAGGGGTTAATAATTGTATTTAGTGGCGGCGATGTCGGGAGTGGCAGATTAGGGGGTTAATACATTTATTTTAGTGTTTGCGATGCGGGAGGGCCTCGGTTTAGGAGTTAATAGGTAGTTTATGGTTGTTAGTGTACTTTGTGACACTTTAGTTATGAGTTTTATGCTACTGCTTTGTAACGTAAAACTCATAACTACTGACTTTAGATGTCGGTGCAGATCTTGTCAGTATAGGGTGTACCGCTCACTTTTTGGCCTCCCAGGCAAACTCGTAATACAGGCGCTATGGGAGTCCCATTGAAAAGGACTTTTTAAAAAGTGCAGGACTGACGTTGCGTGACGGCCAAAAAGGTGTGCGGTACAGCCATACCTACAAGACTTGTAATAGCGGCGTTAGGGAAAAAGCAGCATTATGAAGCATAGCAATGCTTTTTCACTCATAACACAAAACTCATAATCTAGCTGATAGTTTGTCAAAACAGGGAGAAGGTTACAGGCAGCAAAACTAGATATGACTTTTTATAATGCAAAAGTATTTGGAAAGTTATTCTTTTCTGTGGCATCATGGTACTATACAAAAAGGTCTGGAGTGATACCTTAAACTTTATTTGTTGTATCTAAAAGAGGACATTTCAAAATGTATTTCAGTGTTTTGGGAAAGTTTAAAGGGACACTCAATTCAAAATAAACTTTCATGATTCAGATGGCAGTTTTAAGACTCTTTCCAATTTACTTCTAGTATCACATTTTGCATAATCTTTTTATATTCACACTTTCTGGGGAACAAGATCCTACTAAGCACGTGCACAAGCTCACAGGGTATACGCATACTAGTCTGTGATTGGCTGATGTCTGCCACATGATACAGGCGGCTACAAAATGGAAGAAAAAATAAATTTGTCAGAAAAAAAATGTACTGCTTATTTGAAATTCAGAGTAAGTGCTATGGCACTGTCTTTTTATAATAGTGGTCCTTGTCATATAAAGATAGGTGTCTGTCTCCACTAGCAAAGCAAATAACGTTGTCTTTATTAGGATCAGCAGGAAGTTCAAACCCAATATTTGCATCTTTTTTTTTCTTTTTATGCTTCTACAAAGGCTCAGCTTAAGAGCAGCAATACAATACTGGGAGCTAGCTGATCTTATGAGTCAATGACAAGAGGTATATGTGTGTAGCCACCAATCACAAGCTAGCTCCATGTAGTGCATAGCTGCTTTTTAGCCTATCTAGGTATGCATTTCAACAATGCTAATACTGGGCACTAAGAGCAATAAACAGACAATATGCACTATGTGAGTTACTAAAACCTTAAGACTATATAACTAACTGATATAGTCAATGTCCAGGCTAACTGGAGTCAAAGTTGGTATATAGTGGCAGCACTGTGAGTAAAAGGGCAGTACAGTTAAAATTATTTTTTTATTATTCAGATACAAAATGGGATTTTAAATAACTTTCCAATTTGCTTCAGTTATCAAAGTGTATTTGTTCTTTTGATATCCTTTGTTGAAGAGCATACACAGGCTCAGGAGCAACAGTGCACTTCTGGGAGCTAGCTGGGGATTTGTGGCTGCAAATATTCTTCTCTTGTCATTGGTTGACAAGATGTGTTTAGCAAGCTCCCAGTAGTGCATTAAATGTAATTGATTAAATCAACTTTCTAATTTACTCCTATTATAAATTTTTCTTCATTCTCGTGGTATCTTTGTTTGAAAAATCAGGAATGTAAGCTTAGGAGCCTGCCCATTTTTAGTTCAGCACCTGGGTAGTACTTGCTGATTGGTGGCTAAATGTAGCTAGCCAGACTGGAGGCAGCTGCCTACTTTACTTACAGTGGAGCACAAAATTGTACTTTTATGAGGGTGATATTTACGCTCCGCTCAGTAATACCAGTGCACCAAATGTGTGCTGGTATTACAAGTTAGGCGCAATGCGAATGCGACCTCGTGTTTGCATTGCATGGAAGCCTTGCACTCACGAGAGCACGCCAATGGGAGCCTCATTCTGATGCCGTGAGACTCAGCACAGCGCAGCAGGTAAGTTGCACAGTGATGGGCAGCAAATGTAAAATATATATGTGTATGAATATATATATATATTTATGTGTTTATATTTGTATATATACACATACTAAAACATAAATATATATGTATATAAGCATATACATATATATTAACAGTATAAACACTGTCCCCATAGACCGCAATGTAAAGGCACTTCTCAGTGCCGTTTTTTTTTTTTTTTTTTTTTAACACTCCACATCCCCTCACTTTAACCCCTAATAACTGCTTTGTGCAGTTTTTTTATTACAAAATAAAGCTGCTACTATTTTTTATGTAATAAAAGGAACTGTACACTTTATTTGGGGGGCAATTGGGGCACATCTTTTTAATGAACCAGAAGTCTGACCTCTGGTTAATTGCGCTAAGCACAAAGTGCTCCCGCAAGCTTGCGGGAACATTAAACAGCCACTTGTAATGGCTGGTTATTTAACATGTGCACGTAAACGGACAAGTTTGCACATTTATAGCACGCCAATTGTAATCTAGAACAATATATCTGGTCCTATATAGCATTTACAACCATGGACAGACTAGCACAACAAGGTATACAACTGTATATCTTTCTCTCAAATGTTATATTACTGAAGTCTCATCCGCTTTACTTTACAGTTATATTAACGTAATATCAATGCAAGGGCAGAGCAGTTTTCGGAATCCAGCCTTGAGTTATAGTTTTACATCTCAATAGGAAGTCGTAAATCCTGTGTCCTTGCTGAATATCACTCTCATGCTGTGATAGTAGAGAAGTTGTTTCTAAATCTGAACGTTAAAGAAGAAATTGAATGAAGAGGTCTAAAAGGGAAGGAAACAGAACATCCATCAGCGCGACGTCAACCTGCGCAGAGCAAAACCATAGCTATCTTCAGTTTATTTGAACATCAGTGTAGTGATTTGTTACATTTTATTATAAGAAATAAATACAAATTATTTGTATACGTATGTTTCTATTCCGTTGCTGGTCTATTCTTTCTTGTACTCATACATCTGGTAAACCAGTGATAAAAAGACATATGTGCGTAGCCACCAACTGTCAGCTAGCTCCCAGTAGTGTGCTGCTTCTCTGAAAGGGACTATGTACTGTAATATTTTCTCCCTTTTAATGTGTTGCCAATGACTACTGTTACCTACAGGAATGTAATAAATTGTTTACAAATAGTTACAATATCTTTCTTTCATTTATCAAATAGCTGTTTTTCCTGTTGAACCTTCCTTTTTATACTAACACTTTAAATTCTGCAATAATAGCTAGAGAAAAGCTATTAAATCAAGAGGCATCAGGAGAAATCAACCTCCCATCATAGTATAGAGAGACCAGCCCATGTTGAAAGATGTTCCTGCATCATACAATTAACTCTTATGTGCTGATTCCCTGAGTACACTGTCCCTTTAAGTCTACCAAGGTATGGGTTTTAACAGACAATGCCACGAAATCTAGGTAGGCTCATAGAAGCTCAGGAGCATGCACGTGTCTTTGGAACTCTGTGGTAGTCATTTGTAGCGGTATTATACAGTGTTGTAAAACCTAGATATACTCTTCAAGGGAGGATAAATAGTGAACAAAGAAAGTTTGATAATAAACGTTCATTGGAAAGTTGTTCGAAATTGCACGTTCTGTCTAAACAATGAAAAAGTAATTTTGACATTTCTGTCCCTTTAAATTTTAGATTGAACCATGAAAGTTTTATGTGGACTTGTCATGTCTCTTTAACTTTGTGTTTAACCTCTTGCAGAGGGTTATATATGTAACAGTGCAGTAATACAATCCGCTAGCACATTACAGCATTTTTGTTGCATGTTTATGTCCCTTTAAAATTCTTTAAAGGGGCAGTATACACCAATTTTCATTTAACTGCATGTAATACACTACTATAAAGAATAATATGCACAGATAGAGATCTAAAAATCCAGTGTAAAGCCTTTTAAAAAAAACTTACTTAGAAGCTCCCAATTTAACACTGTTGATAAGGTTAGCCTGGGACACCCACTGAAAAGGGCTAAGAGCAGACCCTCCCCCCTCCCCTGCATATGAAAAGACCCATTATACAAACAGAAGCAATCTGAAGCCTGTATACATCAGTATTTATCTAAAACTTTGGGGCTTGGTTAGGAGTCTGAAAATCAGCACAATGTTATGTAAAAATAAACAATACTATACATTTTTACAAAAACACACCCAGATGGGCTATATAAATGGATCATCTACAATACATTTATGCAAAGAAAAATCTAGCGTACAATGTCACTTTAAAGAATCCATTATTTCTCTGTAGATGTCGATCCCAAGAGATTTGATTTGTTCATCATTATATTTGCTGTATTTTATAATTAACTGATGAATACTCTCAATTTGTTGTTCAGTATCTTGTGAGAAAATTACAATTTAAGGTTTATGTGAAAGGAAATATTCTATAAAAACATCAGTTATCACCATATTTGTTTAGACACTGAAGAATTAATCATTTTGTTTTCTGGAATAATTACAGTCCCTTATTTTGTTGCCAGCTGTTCATGTCATGTAACTGCAGTTTACCCTCAGCATGTGGGTCTATCCTGTGCCATTAACTCCAGCATTTTGAGATAAGCTTTTCAATATTAAGTAAACAAAGAAGAATATAAATTCTTAAAGGAACATTCTAGTATAAAATAAAGCTCTATTTTATTATATAATGTTATTCTTAAATTATTATTTTTTTTTATTTTTTTTATCCCCTGCAAAGGGTTTGATGCATTGTGGTAGATTTACTAAATGTTGAGCGGACATGATCTGCTATAGCGAATCATGTCCACTCGACATCGCTAAATGCAGACAGCATATGCTGTCGGCATTTATCATTGCACAAGCATTTCTAGTTAAATGCTTGTGCAATGCCGCCCCCTGATCACTGGCGGCCAATTGGCCGCTAGCAGGGGCTCTCAATCATCAAGATTGTATCGAATTCGGATGATTTTAATCCGCCACCTAAAAGGTTGGGTCAGACAGGTTAAGGAGCAGCGGTTTTATGAGCATACGCTGCTTCATAAATGGCTCCCATTGTCAAAGTGGTGCCAATGGGCCTATTTGGATTTGGATACATTTTTCTAAACAAATGAGGAGACATACTTGAGTAAGATCTGATCTCTGGCCGTATCCTCATCATGAGTAGAATGGGGGTTTCCCAGAGTTAAAGGGACACTCAAGCATAGAATTGTTATTGTTTAAAAAGATAGATAATCCCTTTATTACTCATTCCCCAGTTTTGCATAACCAACACAGTTATATTAATATACTTTTTATCTCTGTGATTACCTTGTATCTAGGAACCTTCTTCCAGCCCCCTGATCACATGACTGTGACTGTTTATTATCTATTGTCTTAAATTTAGCATTGTGTTGTGCTAGATCTTAAATAACTCCCTGTGCCTGAACACAGTGTTATCTATATAGCCCACGTGTACTTTCTGTCTCTTTGTGTTGAAAAGAGATTTAAAAAGCATGTGATAAGAGGCAGCCCTCAAAGGCTTAGAAATTAGCATATGAGCCTACCTAGGTTTAGTTTAAACTAAGAATACCAAGAGAAAAAAGCAAATTTGATGATAAAAGTAAATTGGAAAGTTAATTAAAATTAAAAGTCCTATCTGAATAATTAAAGTTTAATTTATACTTGACTGTCCCTTTAAGTCTTGACTTGGATTAACCCTTTTGAAGATGTTAAATACAGATTATAAGAAGGGAATACGTTTAAAACTAAAATGAAAATGAATAAAAGAAAGCAATTTATTTTTACAATAAAATGTCCCTTTAAATCATCACAAATTGGTCTTTGCCAAATTATTTAAAATATAGTAATTTTAGAAATAAATAAATATTGATTAAAGCTATCAAGTTTATTTATTTTCTTATTTTTTATAATGTAATTTGATTAAAACACAGTTTTAAATATTAGAGCAGTTAAAAAGGCTTAAAGGGACACTAAACCCAAAATATATCTTTCATGATTCAGGTAGAGAATACAATTTTAAAAAACATTCCAATTTACTTCTATTATCTAATTTGCTTAAGTGTTTAGTTATTCTTTGTTGAAGAAATAACAATGCACATGGGTGAGCCAATCACGCGAGGCACCTATGTGCAGCCACCAATCAGCAGCTACTGAGCCTATCTAGATATGCTCTTCAGCAAAGAATATCAAGAGAATGAAACAAGTTAGATAATAGAAGTTAATTAGAAAGTTGTTTAAAATTGCATGCTATTTCTAAATCATGAAATTAAAAAATATGTGTTTCATGTCCCTTTAAAAACAAGAAAAATGTCTCTCTAAATTCATGGGCCCTCCAAATGAAAAAACATTGGTTGGACACCCTTGTCTAAAAAAAAAGTTTGATAGCTCAATCTCATGTGAGATATTTGCATAAGACAAGTATATAGATCAGCAAAAAAAACCCTGTATGTATTGTGTTCAAATGAAGCAAAATGAGTCCCCTAATATAAAGAGCACTGTCTTCCTTAGTCTCTCCCAGGACCACCACACAGTGTTCTTCCTTAAAGGCACAGATCTCAAGGGAAGGTACCACACCACCATCTATGTGGCATCCTAAATACTAATACAAACTAGGGAGCCCAATCACTGATGAGTGCAGAATGTATTCTCAAAATGTTAAAACACGATACAGCGTAAAAAACTCAATAGAAAATTCTCGACGCGTTTCAGAGAAGTAAATCGCCTTTCTCAAGAGCAAGATTCATACTGAGATTGTATTTGTTCTTGAGAAAGACAATTTCCTTTGGTCAAAAGCATTGAGCATTTTATTTTTTGCTTAATTTGTATTAGGTTTTGAGCTTTTTTCACTGATTACACTTTTGGGAATCGATTCTTCTACCATGTGAGATATTTCCTGCACTTATAGATGAGAAGGAGAGACACACGTGTAACACTTGGCTGGAAGTTATATATTCACTTTATACTCAGTACTTTGATATTTGACTCTTCCAAGCAGTAGTAAGATTCTCCCTGCATGCGCAGGATCTGCCTAATGGAAGCTCCCATGACATAATGGTAAACAGTAGATCAGAACTCATTTTCCGATTTAGGGCCAGATTACAAGTGGAGTGCTAATTAACGCAAACACTCAAGCGTTAATTTTACTCGAACCTTTTTGCACATGTTGAGTTGCGCTTGTATTATGAGTTGAAAGTAAACTGTTTTCTCTTGCCCGCTAACAAAAAAAAAAAAGGAATTAAAAAATGCCTGGGGCATGCATAAGGCTATCCTAAGGAAAAAGTAACATGTAATTTGTGTAGACTTGATGGGACATGCATAAGGCTATCCTAAGTAAACAGTAACATGTAATTTGTGTAGACTTGATGGGACATGCATAAGGCTATCCTAAGTAAACAGTAACATGTAATTTGTGTAGACTTGATGTGACATGCATAAGGCTATCCTAAGGAAAAAGTAACATGTAATATGTGTAGACTTGATGTGACATGCATAAGGCTATCCTCAGAAAACAGTAACATGTAATATGGGTAGACTTGATGTGACATGCATAAGGCTATCCTAAGTAAACAGTAACGTATAATATGGTTAGACTTGATGTGACATGCATAAGGCTATCCTAAGTAAACAGTAACATGTAATATGGGTAGACTTGATGGGATATGCATAAGACTATCCTAAGGAAAGAGTAACATGTAATATGGGTAGACTTGATGTGACATGCATAAGGCTATCCTAAGTAAACCGTAACATGTAATATGGGTAGATTTGATGGGACATCCATAAGGCTATCGTAAGGAAACAGTAACATGTAATATGGGTAGACTTGATGGGACATACATAAGGCTATCCTAAGAAACACAGTAACATTTAATATGGGTAGACTTGAAGGGACATGCATAAGGCTATCCTAAGGAAACAGTAACATGTAATATGTGTAGACTTGATGGGCCTTTTTGGTTCTTATCTACCATCAAATTCTATGTTTCTATGTTTAACTTGACAAACACAAAAAGTCAAACTTACAGTATCGAGTGCACTTTCAGGTATTCCCCCATAGAAGTCAATGGAGAAAAAAAAATGGAAAACAGAATATGTTCCATTTATTCATAAATAAATATTTCTACATATATCTGATGGTATTAACCACTAACCTCAGTCAGCTCAAGGCCAGGCAGTAGTCACTAATATCAAGGCCTTCTGGAGTTAAACATACTACTCAGTGTCAGAAAGCTGTGTCTCAATTGCCCCATACCTCAAAAAAAAAAACATCCAAGAATAGATGAGAAGAAAACATTTTACCATTCCGAAGTGGCCTTCTGTGAGTCTAGATTTGAATCCCGTCAAACATCTGGCTGAAACTCGAAGTTGGTGGCAGGGCCCTCTATCCGTCTGATCCCTATATATGTATCCTTGTATTCCGCCTATGTTTATAGGGCTGCAGAATCTGTTGGCTCTCTACAAATAACCAATAATAATAATAAAAATTACCCAGCAAACCAGAGAGAACAAGATCAGTTTGCTCAATAAGAGTGGGCCAAATCCCAGTCAAAAAGAGTAGAAATTGTATTCAGAGAGCAATCCTGGACAGTCGCACACTCCAAGAGATCCGGCTGAATCTCTTATAATCCACTTATAATAAGAGAATCTCCACAGCACTAACTATCCTTATTGATCACTATTGGGACTCTGCTCATGGTTATATTGCACAAAGCTACATCTATGCTGTATTATTGAAACCGGAGCCCAGGATTTGACAGTGAAGACCTGGAGAAGCGGCTCACAACAGGTGGCTTTTCCACCCGTCGTTACTCCAAGGTTTTTGCCAAAGCCACCAGCATTGATAACATTTATACTGATCACTCTCAAGAAGGGACATAAGAACATAACAGAAATCTATACTATAGAAAAGAAATACCACCAAAAATGTTCATTATCCAGCAACTAAAATGGCTGCCGCATGGAAGACAATCCCACAGGACAATCTAAACAACCACATGGCCAGATTCTAAAAATTATGCAAGGAACTAATGGCCAGTGCACCATTGGATTACCTACTGAGACGATTAACAGACATAAGCTCAACATCCACAATCGCTATGGGGCCACCGGAAACAAGCCTCTCTGATAAAGATAACCAACAGGGGATTTCCCGGCACCTAGAAGCTGCCTTTGCGACAACACACAAACCGCTTAATGAAGAACCGGAGACAACGACTAACTATACCATTGCGGTACAGAATTATACAAAGGCGACAACACATGCTAAGAGACTGTCTAGCAGCCAAGGAGGCTCATCACAGATGAGAGGATACACACTGGCAAGCGGGGCTGACTGGGAGTATGTGGGGGGCTCCCAGAACGCTTTGACAGATAAGCAACTGCATCTCTCTCTTTCTCTCAACATCGCTACACCGAACAATGAGAGCAGCGAGGTTACTCACCAATATGAGGCTGTTCACATGAAGCATGGGCATGCAGGATCCTCTGATCTCCGTGAAGCACTACAAACATTGGATCGACTCTGAAACACCGTAATACCTCTTTCCAAGGGACCTTATACACTGCCTATAAGACTCTCCGTTTACCACAAATACCTGGTGGTTAGCAGCATTTTTATAAGATAACGATGTTAATGTCCTTATAATATTAATTCAGAGGGAGAAACATTTATTTCTCTCTCATAATATATTATTTTCTACGTAATAGAGTACATAAATCTTAGCCAATTTATTTAATTATGTACTAAGTATCTTTTTTATGTAATATGTTTGCAAACTGTTTTGCCTAACTACAGGATATCTTCTTAAACTATATCTTTATAGTGCAGGTTCCTATATTGTTTAACCAAAGTACTGCAGGACTCACATTGCTTTACTTCTGAGTTTTATGTATATATGTCAACTGCACACAGGGTGTTCAACTTGACCTTCTGCCATCACCATAAAAATAAGTATCGCAAAGAGGGGATTGTGGGGGGGCCCCTAAATCATTTGGTCAAATATAGATGGTGTGACGGAGGACACTGATACATAATGTGTGTAACACCACACAGATGTTTCTCTGGCGGCCGAGGCCGCGTGGGAGATAATAATTAGGTTGGCTGGTTCTTTCAGATGGTAGTTTACCTTGTAAAGCATGCCTTACTCACAGCAAGAAGAAGTCTTTATTTACATTTTTCACATGTATATAATCTCTAAACGGTACCTTGAGTATTGAGTTTTAAAGTTTGCAGAGAATAGTTTCTCAAACCCTTGTTTTTACTAATTACTACTTATATTCTAAGGCCTAGATTTGGAGTTCGGCGGTAAAAGGGCTGTTAACGCTCCGCGGGCTTTTTTCTGGCCGCACCATAAAATTAACTCTGGTATCGAGAGTTCAAACAAATGCTGCGTTAGGCTCCAAAAAAGGAGCGTAGAGCATTTTTACCGCAAATGCAACTCTCGATACCAGAGTTGCTTACGGACGCGGCCGGCCTCAAAAACGTGCTCGTGCACGATTCCCCCATAGGAAACAATGGGGCTGTTTGAGCTGAAAAAAAACCTAACACCTGCAAAAAAGCAGCGTTCAGCTCCTAACGCAGCCCCATTGTTTCCTATGGGGAAACACTTCCTACGTCTGCACCTAACACTCTAACATGTACCCCGAGTCTAAACACCCCTAACCTTACACTTATTAACCCCTAATCTGCCGCCCCCGCTATCGCTGACCCCTGCATATTTTTTTAAACCCCTAATCTGCCGCTCCGTAAACCGCCGCCACCTACGTTATCCCTATGTACCCCTAATCTGCTACCCCTAACACCGCCGACCCCTATATTATATTTATTAACCCCTAACCTGCCCCCCACAACGTCGCCGACACCTGCCTACACTTATTAACCCCTAATCTGCCGAGCGGACCTGAGCGCTACTATAATAAAGTTATTAACCCCTAATCCGCCTCACTAACCCTATCATAAATAGTATTAACCCCTAATCTGCCCTCCCTAACATCGCCGACACCTAACTTCAATTATTAACCCCTAATCTGCCGATCGGAGCTCACCGCTATTCTAATAAATGTATTAACCCCTAAAGCTAAGTCTAACCCTAACACTAACACCCCCCTAAGTTAAATATAATTTAAATCTAACGAAATAAATTAACTCTTATTAAATAAATTATTCCTATTTAAAGCTAAATACTTACCTGTAAAATAAATCCTAATATAGCTACAATATAAATTATAATTATATTATAGCTATTTTAGGATTAATATTTATTTTACAGGCAACTTTGTAATTATTTTAACCAGGTACAATAGCTATTAAATAGTTAAGAACTATTTAATAGTTACCTAGTTAAAATAATAACAAATTTACCTGTAAAATAAATCCTAACCTAAGTTATAATTAAACCTAACACTACCCTATCAATAAAATAATTAAATAAACTACCTACAATTACCTACAATTAACCTAACACTACACTATCAATAAATTAATTAAACACAATTCCTACAAATAAATACAATTAAATAAACTAGCTAAAGTACAAAAAATAAAAAAGAACTAAGTTACAGAAAATAAAAAAATATTTACAAACATAAGAAAAATATTACAACAATTTTAAACTAATTACACCTACTCTAAGCCCCCTAATAAAATAACAAAGCCCCCCAAAATAAAAAATTCCCTACCCTATTCTAAATTAAAAAAGTTACAAGCTCTTTTACCTTACCAGCCCTGAACAGGGCCCTTTGCGGGGCATGCCCCAAGAATTTCAGCTCTTTTGCCTGTAAAAAAAAACATACAATACCCCCCCCCCAACATTACAACCCACCACCCACATACCCCTAATCTAACCCAAACCCCCTTAAAGAAACCTAACACTAAGCCCCTGAAGATCTTCCTACCTTGTCTTCACCATACCAGGTTCACCGATCCGTCCTGGCTCCAACATCTTCATCCAACCCAAGCGGGGGTTGGCGATCCATAATCCGGTCCAGAAGAGGCTCCAAAGTCTTCCTCCTATCCGGCAAGAAGAGGACATCCGGACCGGCAAACATCTTCTCCAAGCGGCATCTTCGATCTTCTTCCATCCGGAGCGAAGCGGCAGGATCCTGAAGACATCCAGCGCGGAACATCCATCCGGACCGACAACTGAACGACGAATGACTGTTCCTTTAAGGGACGTCATCCAAGATGGCGTCCCTCGAATTCCGATTGGCTGATAGGATTCTATCAGCCAATCGGAATTAAGGTAGGAATTTTCTGATTGGCTGATGGAATCAGCCAATCAGAATCAAGTTCAATCCGATTGGCTGATCCAATCAGCCAATCAGATTGAGCTCGCATTCTATTGGCTGATCGGAACAGCCAATAGAATGCGAGCTCAATCTGATTGGCTGATTGGATCAGCCAATCGGATTGAACTTGATTCTGATTGGCTGATTCCATCAGCCAATCAGAAAATTCCTACCTTAATTCCGATTGGCTGATAGAATCCTATCAGCCAATCGGAATTCGAGGGACGCCATCTTGGATGACGTCCCTTAAAGGAACAGTCATTCGTCGTTCAGTCGTCGGTCCGGATGGATGTTCCGCGCTGGATGTCTTCAGGATCCTGCCGCTTCGCTCCGGATGGAAGAAGATCGAAGATGCTGCTTGGAGAAGATGTTTGCCGGTCCGGATGTCCTCTTCTTGCCGGATAGGAGGAAGACTTTGGAGCCTCTTCTGGACCGGATTATGGATCGCCAACCCCCGCTTGGGTTGGATGAAGATGTTGGAGCCAGGACGGATCGGTGAACCTAGTATGGTGAAGACAAGGTAGGAAGATCTTCAGGGGCTTAGTGTTCGGTTTCTTTAAGGGGGTTTGGGTTAGATTAGGGGTCTGTGGGTGGTGGGTTGTAATGTTGGGGGGGGGTATTGTATGTTTTTTTTTACAGGCAAAAGAGCTGAAATTCTTGGGGCATGCCCCGCAAAGGGCCCTGTTCAGGGCTGGTAAGGTAAAAGAGCTTGTAACTTTTTTAATTTAGAATAGGGTAGGGAATTTTTTATTTTGGGGGGCTTTGTTATTTTATTAGGGGGCTTAGAGTAGGTGTAATTAGTTTAAAATTGTTGTAATATTTTTCTTATGTTTGTAAATATTTTTTTATTTTCTGTAACTTAGTTCTTTTTTATTTTTTGTACTTTAGCTAGTTTATTTAATTGTATTTATTTGTAGGAATTGTGTTTAATTAATTTATTGATAGTGTAGTGTTAGGTTAATTGTAGGTAATTGTAGGTAGTTTATTTAATTATTTTATTGATAGGGTAGTGTTAGGTTTAATTATAACTTAGGTTAGGATTTATTTTACAGGTAAATTTGTTATTATTTTAACTAGGTAACTATTAAATAGTTCTTAACTATTTAATAGCTATTGTACCTGGTTAAAATAATTACAAAGTTGCCTGTAAAATAAATATTAATCCTAAAATAGCTATAATATAATTATAATTTATATTGTAGCTATATTAGGATTTATTTTACAGGTAAGTATTTAGCTTTAAATAGGAATAATTTATTTAATAAGAGTTAATTTATTTCGTTAGATTTAAATTATATTTAACTTAGGGGGGTGTTAGTGTTAGGGTTAGACTTAGCTTTAGGGGTTAATACATTTATTAGAATAGCGGTGAGCTCCGGTCGGCAGATTAGGGGTTAATAATTAAAGTTAGGTGTCGGCGATGTTAGGGAGGGCAGATTAGGGGTTAATACTATTTATGATAGGGTTAGTGAGGCGGATTAGGGGTTAATACATTTATTATAGTAGCGCTCAGGTCCGCTCGGCGGATTAGGGGTTAATAAGTGTAGGCAGGTGTCGGCGACGTTGAGGGGGGCAGATTAGGGGTTAATAAATATAATATAGGGGTCGGCGATGTTAGGAGCAGCAGATTAGGGGTACATAGGGATAACGTAGGTGGCGGCGATTTGCGGTCGGAAGATTAGGGGTTAATTATTTTAAGTAGCTGGCGGCGACGTTGTGGGGGGCAAGTTAGGGGTTAATAAATGTAATACAGGGGTCGGCGGGGTTAGGGGCAGCAGATTAGGGGTACATAAATATAACGTAGGTGGCGGTCGGCAGATTAGGGGTTAAAAATTTTAATCGAGTGGCGGCGGTGTGGGGGGACCTCGGTTTAGGGGTACATAGGTAGTTTATGGGTGTTAGTGTACTTTAGGGTACAGTAGTTAAGAGCTTTATGAACCGGCGTTAGCCAGAAAGCTCTTAACTCCTGCTATTTTCAGGCGGCTGGAATCTTGTCGTTAGAGCTCTAACGCTCACTTCGGAAACGACTCTAAATACCGGCGTTAGAAAGATCCCATTGAAAAGATAGGCTACGCAAATGGCGTAGGGGGATCTGCGGTATGGAAAAGTCGCGGCTGAAAAGTGAGCGTTAGACCCTTTAATCACTGACTCCAAATACCAGCGGGCGGCCAAAACCAGCGTTAGGAGCCTCTAACGCTGGTTTTGAAGGCTACCGCCGAACTCCAAATCTAGGCCTAAGTTTTGTTTGCCACACATGTCCCCTAGTGATCGTAGTCATCAGGACAGGCTTTGGTCTCTAGCTAGTTTAGCTAGAACTGTGTATGTTTAATCTGTGTTAATCCCTATACTGCATTATTACAATTATTCAAGGACCCATGAGAGGTCTATGGGCTAGATTTATTAAAGTCCTACGGCTGCAAGTTCTCATAAGAACTTGCTCGCCGTATTTATCAAGCAGCGGTCACCAGACTGCCGCTTCCCTAACCTATTCGCCACCTCTAAGGTGGCGAAATTCAATCTCCTCGGTCTAGTCAGACCGAGGAGATTGACAGCTCCTGCCCACGCTTGATTGGCTGTGCGCGGGCAGGGGGTGGGATTGCACGCAAGTGCAAAATTGCGCTTGTGTGCAATAGCGAATACCTGTGGGTAATTTCGCTCCGCCACAGGCGAGCTGAGGCGTACAGGGGCGCATATATGTGCCCCTGTACGCCTCAGCTTTAATAAATCTAGCCCTATAACATTCAACTGAGGGATCAAAAGAAGGACTACTTAACACAAAGCAAGAAAATATATAGCATGTACACTGTATGCATACTCTTGTGAAAGTGTGTCTATTGTATTTTGTAGTTCCTCAATAAAAAAAAAAAGAAAAGAAAAAAAGAAATTGTATTCAGAGCAACAGAAATAACTTAATTGCAGTTATTGTCTCCAAAGGCTGTGCCACAAAATTATAGGTTAAAGGGATAGTAAAGTCCAAATTAAACTTTCATGATTCAGATAGGGCATGCAATTTTAAACAACTTTCTAATTTACTTTTATCATCAAATGTTCTTTGTTCTCTTGGTATTCTTAGTTGAAAGATAAACCTAGGTAGGCTCATATGCTAATTTCTAAGCTATTGAAGGTCGCCTATTATGCCTATTACCTGAATGAATATGACAGTTTTTCACAGCTAGCGGGGTTAATTCATGTGTTTTATATAGATAACATTGTGCTCACGCACGTGGAGTTATTTAAGCGTTAGTACTAATAGTCTGAAATGCAAGTCTGTCAAAAGATCTGAGATAAGGAGGCAGTCTGACTGCAGAGGCTTAGATACAAAGGGGTATATTTATGAAAGTGTCAACCGAAAATACGCTGGAATTCCGCATTGTAATCGTTGCGAGATTGATCCGACGTAGTTATCAAAGCATCAAGATTGGCAAATGTTGAAATTTGTGACGTAACATACGATCCCGCAATCTCAATTGGACGCAGATCGATGCTTACGTAATTACAGATGTTCCGAATACACAATTGACTCTATTTGACACTTTTCCCAATTTATCAAACATTTAACAGGTACGCTCACGGCTATTCCAACACAGCATACCTAGTTTTCAAACCACCACCCTTGAGGCCGTGGATGCCATAGAAATCAATGGGAGTCTGAAAAAAAGTTACGTTTAAACCTAACACCCTTAATTTGTTTTTAGTTTTAATTTATATTAAGATAGGGATCTTGTAATTTTAATTTAAAGTTAAGGGGTTGTTAGGTTTGGGAGTTAATAGCTTAATTTAGTTTTTTGCAATGTGGGGGGCTGACGGTTTAGGGGTTGATAGGTTTATTATAGTGTTTGCGATGCGGGAGGGCGGCAGTTTAAGGATTAATAGGTAGTTTATGAGTGTTTAGTGAAATGGTATAAATAAAGTTGGGAAAAACCCAAATAACAGCGTCATCGATGACTGTTAGTTAACACCAGTCGGATGCTCATCGCCCCGTACTTGGTGCGCGTGTTTTAGAAGGCTTTTTTCCTAAACATGGAGATCGTATTCAGATCCGCGGCCGCAATGTTTGACGATGTTAGGCGAGCGTATTGACGCCCGCAAAAGCAACATAGTTGACGCTTTGATAAATAGGCCCCCAAAGTATATTTCTATAACAGTGTTGGTTATGCAAAACTGGGGAATGGAAAATTAAGCGATTATCTATCTTTTTAAACAATACAATTTTTGCTGCTTACTATCCCTTTAAGAGTACCAATATTTTGTCTGGCCATTCTCATTTGTTTTACAGTTTAAAGTGATATGTGAAGTCATAAATCAAAAAATGAATTTTCTTTTCTATTACATTTGAAATAAAGATTCTTTTTAGAAAAAATTGTGCATTTTCCTACAAAAGTAGAAGGGTACCAATACTTTCGGCCACGTCTGTATATTCAGAAGAGAAAAATCATCAAACATTTTAGTGGTCAAACAACTAAACAAGGCAGTAAAGGACAGGGCAGGAGATAAGTTTTAGAGGAACATATTGCTGACGTACAGGGTCTTTTCACTATGACAGCAGAATATATGAGCACTAACCGGACTTTTCAATTTATAGAACAGTTCCAGGTTAGTTCTTGAAACCTCTGCATCACATTTGACACAACACCTTCTTCTGCATGAAGTCACTTGACTTCCTGTTAGAGTTAGATGCAACCACACTGACACAAGGAAGTGGTATTACAAGCAGTAAATTTGCTGGCAACACCACTGGGTGTCATCATGTTATGCCCTGATGTCCTGGCAACATGCTACATCTTAGCATGCTATCACTTTTGCCTAGAAAGCTGTTTGTAGCTTGTCAAATCCTCATTGTTTTTATAGAGAATTCTGCAAATACAGAAGGCTGTGTGCTAAGCAAATACTACGAGTTTCTAGCTCATTGTCCCAACAAGTGTTTTTAAATTTGGACAAATTTTTCAGTTATTCAAAGTCACTGGTTTATGATTTGATACATTTCTAGATTATTCGATACATTCTTGCTTTTTTTTTATACTTGTTTTTGTGCGACGAAAGATTATTGATGCATCACTAATACAACATAAACTCATTAAGGATGGTCCCTGGTGTAATTATTTCTAATTGGAAGCTTTTCATTTTATGAAGCGTCTCTGTAAGGTCTCTCTTTATTAACTAGATAATTAGTTAGCTGTAAATCTGGATTTCTAGCTATCACAGGGGCCATTGATTATATTGCTGTGTATTATAGGTTGGCATTATTTGAAGGTTATACACAAATATAGCTCAAGGGACGCATTTAGAATGAGTTAGTTTTATTACAGATTATCTGTTCTCCGTTGACCAAAAAAGGTTTAAATAGGATTGAAAACTGAATAGAGGTCTAATGAGGAGTGTGGAGGGGAGTTGGGGTTTGAAGCACCATTAAAGAATTATGATACTTAAAAAAACATCTCTGTACCATTTAAAATGGAATGTTTATTAACCCATTTATCTGTCTGTCTATCTATCTGTCTGTCTATCTATTGTTTGTCTGTCTATCATCTATGTGCATGCCTGTCTAACCATCTATCGCTTTATTAGAGCATGTGATTTTTTTACTATATTAATAATGGCCCTTTAAAACATTATCACAGGGCTCCACAGAGCAGTAAATTAATTTCTCTATGAGCCGTGGTACTGACATTTTTGGAGAGTTGGTCTTGACATTTGCTTTTAACTGATATTGTGGCCAGCTATGGACTTGTTTACATTGAGCCGCATTTGTGTTTTCACAAGGTCATAAAATGAAAACAACTGCTGTCGGAAGCTGTAACGCTTATTGACCGTTTCTGATGGCTTGTTTTCTACCATTATCGGCAGCTGGACGCGGCCCGTAGAAAGTAATAGAAGCTGAAAAGTGCAAATCTACGCCGGGTTTCCATTGAAAGCGCAAACAGCTAAAACACTGTCTGAAGCTGTCGATAAGGTCCTAAACATTTTGTCATACTTAAAGGGACACTGTACCCAAAATATTTCTTTTGTAATTCAAAAAGAGCATGCAATTTTAAGCAACTTTCTAATTTACTCCTATTATCAATTTTTCTTCGTTCTCTTGCTATCATTATTTGAAAAGAAGGCATCTAAGCTTTTTTTGGTTTCAGTACTCTGGGCAGCACTTTTTTATTGGTGGATGAATTTATCCACCAATCAGCAAGGACAACCCAGGATGTTCACCAAAAATGGGCCGGCATCTAAACTTACATTCTTGCATTTCAAATATAGATACCAAGAGAAAGAAGAAAATTTGATAATGGGAGTAAATTAGAAAGTTGCTTAAAATTGCATGCTCAATCTGAATCACGAAATAATTTTTTTGGGTACAGTGTCCCTTTAACTAGGTGGAAAGAGGAAAAATAAGCTTCTTGATTTTTTTTTTCCATTGAGATATTAAAGTTTTTAAACAATCAAAGTGTTTCACTTTATACATTTATTGTTATTTGTAATATTTATTGCTGTTCCAGGTATAGGACTAGTTAGCATTGTGTTCCTTTTTAAATATCACTATCTATTTACTTTTAAAAATACAATTAAGCACATATTTTGAGAATATGCAATCGGTTTTGCGCACAAGTTGGGTGTTTTTCCCCCCACTTTTTTGGTCCATTAACTTCTATGGGGGAATAGGTTATCGCGTGCAATATTGTACTCATTCGTGGGGTCAGCACTGATTGGCTAAAATGCAAGTCTGTCAAAAGAACTGAAATAAGGGGGCAGTCGGCAGAAGATTAGATAATGTGAGCAAAAATAAATAGTACTGAACAGAAATTACCAAGCTGCACTAAAAAAACGATCTTCTGAAAAAATAGAAAAACTACACAACTATATAAAGTGAGTGCTAATAGAAATTAGCTGAAGGTAAAATATGGATAGATAACATCAAATAAAATCTCATAAAAAATAATAATAATGGTATTTAAAACAATAGTCAATTTATTATTCTAAAAAGTTCATTTCATAAAACCGCAATTAATAGAAATACAATATAGCTTAGTAGAGTGCGCACTCTAATTTTTACACAATAAAACTTCAAACAATCAAGGCTTGATTTTCTACTTATTCCTAACTCAGTGGTACTGTGATATATTTGTTAATTGATCATACTATGGATCGCAAGAAACAGATCTGATATTTTTGTAACAATATTTGAAATGCAATTTACAATGTTTCAAGTGTTGTTTGAGTAACTATGCTCACAAAATTGTAAGATACACTTTTACGGTGTCTCGTGTTCATGGATCTTATGTGAGATGATTCTCTTCAGCAGTGTTAGGGTTGTTTGCGTCTATTTATACTCACGCTTGGCTGTTTGACACACAACTTTGTATCTGTACTTCTGTTAGTACTGTCCCCGGGATCTTCTATACAGTCATATGTTTCTTAAGACTGATCGTTCTCTGTACTTGCAGCTAATCCGGTCCCTGGTTGTACGGTTAATCCGGTCTGCAAAGATAGCCTGTGGTCCAAGATTAGGAACTTTTTTTGCACTGTCAGCTTCATGCTTAGTTTAATTATTGCAGTAAGTTGGGAGTGTGAATTTTTCGTTTTTCACTACTTGTTACAAACGATGTTTGTGTTCCGAAAGACAGTGAAGCAACAGCAATCAGTTTCTACGCGTTTCAGCCTTGTGCAGGCCTTTCTTGAGAAAAGAAGAAAAGTATAAACTGATTAAATAGAAGACTGTATAGAAGATCCTGGGGGGCACATTTCAACTCCTCCTGTCCTTTATATACAAGTAAGAGTTAAGGTCCGAAAAGTAAAGCTCACGATAAAGGTTACAACATACATAGCCTGTAGTCCTTACTTGTGTAAACTTGACAAGGAAATTGTGGCTTACTCAGGACAGGAACTTTCACTTTTAAAATAATTTTTTAAAAAACACCAAATCCTACTGTACAGTTTCAAATGTCCTTTAATAAAAAAATTTTAAAAAATTAAATATAGAAATGTTTTTTGAAGCTGTCAAAGGGACATTAAATCCAAATATTGTCATGACTGATATAGAGTATGCAATTCTAAAGAACCTTCCAATTGACTATTTTTAGATATCCTTTGTTGAAAAGCATACCTAGGTAAACTCAAGAGCATTATATGGCAGCAGTATTGCAGTTTTAAAGGGACAGTAAAGAACATCTTGTAATTACAAGACCTTTTTGTTGTATTGCTATCGAATAACAAACTGAATGCCTGTATAAATGAGATTTGGCCAAACCGAACATTTTAAAAAATCCAAAACAATTTTTTTCCCGTCCATATTCTTAATCATATAAAAATCTCATGGTGTCCCTTTAACAGTGTTATACATTATACAAGCTGCTGCCATATAGTGCTAAATAATGTTTACAAAACTGCTGCTATAAAAATTCTCCAGACACATGCACGCTATTTTTTCACCAAAGAAAACCATGAGAAGAATATTTGACAATATAAGTATATTGGAAACATATTTAAAACTGTATAATCCATCTGAATCATGAAAGGAATATTTTGGGTTTCATATCTCTTTAAAGGGATACTGAACCCAATTTTTCTCTTTGTTCTCTTGGTATCTTTATTTGAAAAAGCAGGAATGTAAGCTTACGAGCCGGCCCATCTTTGGTTCAGCACCTGGGTAGCGCTTGCTGATTGGTAGTAGCTAAATGTAGTAATAGGAGTAGATTAGAAAGTTGATTAATATTGCTTCTCTATCTGAATCATGAAATAAATATTTTGGGTTTCATATCCCTTTAACGGTTTCATATAGTGATGTCAGAATGGAGCGAAAGAGTGAGAGCGAACCAAAGAGAGGGAGAAATTACACAGTAGACAATAAAACCTTTGGCATTATCATTGTGATGAAGTTACACTATTTGATCAGATTCAGACCATTCCTTTAGCAAACATCCAGCTTCCTGGTTAAATTGTTTTTTGCTTGTACTTAAAATTGGCTATTTGTTTGTAGCATTTTAGATTAATAGTGCATTACGATTGAAATAAAACATAATATGTTCTGTGTTGTAGCTCTAAATGTATCTGGGCTGCTGTAAAAAGGATTTTTGTAGCGTGAAGGGGATTAGTAAATCCTCAGTGGGCTTCCCACTTAGAAACAGAGCTTTTGTTTTATTCTTTAAAACTTTCATGACAAGTAAACGCTGCCTGTAGGTATAAGCGGCAGACAATAAATCTTCAGCGCTAGCAGCACAGAGTTTGTGTATTATTGTTGTAGTCTTTTTTATGGCTGGTAGCTAAAAAAGCCTATTTCTGGGCCAGATTACGAGTGGAGCGAGCGATAAGGGGTATATTGCCGATGTTTGCGCACGTTGAGTTTTCCGCTTGTATTACAAGTTGAAAGTAAATGCAATCGCATGAGCGTAATTCAAGTTAGCGCTCATTGGGTTAGCGCGTCCCGAGAGCTCTGGTTAGCTGTTTTGCAAAACAAAAATGTGGCACAAAAAAAAATCATAAATACTTTAAAAAGTACAGTTAAACTCATAATAATCCAATCTAATAAAAATTATTTTAAAAAATATTGTTCAAAAAAAAGTTGTATGGTCTCAAAAATATGTGGTCTCAGGTGATAGAAAAAAAAGCTGGCAAAGGGATTTAACATTTAGATACATACATATACATGTCTAAAGATGGATATATATATGTGTATGTCTATATACGTGTACATATGTTTGTATGTATTTATATGTGTGTATATATGTATTAACAGACATTTATACACTAAGATATTTATACATATGTACACATATATAGTGTGTGTATATACCGTATTTTTCGCTCCATAAGACGCACTTTTTCCCCCCCTCAAAAGTAGGGGAAAATGTCTGTGCGTCTTATGGAGCAAATGTGTGTGTGCCCTGGAACCGAATCTTCAAGCCCGAGTGCAGGGCTGAAAAGCAGATTCCGTCCGGGAAACATACTGAGATCGGGAAGGCTGCAGAGAGGAGGCTGCTGGTTTTACTGTGCTGGAAGAAGGCAGGGCCCTGCAATTTAACTTATGGTACCTGTTCCTGTGTCGGGTCTGTCTGGAAGAGTGCTGCTTGGAGGGTGAAGAATGATCCATAATACCCAGTAGTCGTCTAGATGGCATTCCCCCACTCGTCGCCTAGCAACTGGTCTCGCCGGGGCAGCAGTGCGCATGCACACCTTCCTTTACCTCACTCCTTCAGTCCCTTGCTAAGGTAAAAAACAATGCTGGCTGCAATTCTATGGGGCAAATACAAAAACAAAATTGACTTTGTACATTTGATTTGTGCCACCAGAGTGTGTTTTCTAAATGAATTAAGACCATGCTCAGAGATAACGCAAATGGTCAGCGCACAGTGGGTAAACATTGGAGATCTGGTACATTACTGACAGTTCCTTCATCACTGTATTTTCTTGCAGAAAACCTCCCCCGTACATGCCGGTACAAA
The DNA here is from genome assembly GCF_027579735.1 of Bombina bombina. Classification (NCBI taxonomy): domain Eukaryota; kingdom Metazoa; phylum Chordata; class Amphibia; order Anura; family Bombinatoridae; genus Bombina; species Bombina bombina. The sequence goes on along the minus strand of NC_069504.1, from coordinate 1,106,620,924 downwards.
GATGATAAAGCAGAAAAAAATAGCATATAACATTTATTTTAAACTAGAGGTAGTAAACTATGCAAAGGAGCATGGAAACAGAGCAGCAGAGATACATTTTGGGCCACCTCCAACTGAAAAAATGATAAGAGAGTGGAGGAAACAGGAGGATCAGCTGCAAAAAGCGAATAAAAGTCAGCACACTTTTCGTGGGAATGCTGCAAAGTTACCACAGTTAGACGTGGCCATGAAAGAATGGATCACACATCACCGGAATAATGGCTTATCAGTCTCTATGATAATATATGAAGCCAAACGCATTGCTGTAGAGAAAGGCATTCACAATTTTACTGGATCACCATCGTGGTGCTACAGATTTAAGAGGCGATGTGGCCTTATGCGCACCAAAACTACAATTGCGCAAAAAATGCCAAAAGAATATGAAGATAAGATTCTGTCTTTTCATAAATTTGTAATTGATGATAGGAAGAAAAATGGGTTTGAAATTGGCCAGATTGGGAATATGGATGAAGTCCCGCTAACCTTTGATGTGCCATCTAATAGGACTGTTGATCTGAAAGGTGCCAAAACTATCACCGTGAAAACCTCCGGACATGAGAAAACCCATTACACGGTTGTGTTGTCTTGCTGTGCAGATGGCACCAAAATGTCACTCATGTTAATTTTCAAAAGGAAAACATTTCCAAAAGAAGTGATTCCAAGAGGAGGAGTTGTACATGTTCATGAGAAAGGATGGATGGACGAAAATGGAATGAGAGTATGGCTTGAAAAAGTGTGGTCCAAACGTCCTGGAGGGCTTCTGAAAAAACCTGCCTTATTAGTGCTTGACCAGTTTAGAGCACATATTAGCGAAAGTACAAAAAGTGCTTTAAAGAAGTAAAGACTCATCTAGCTGTAATTCCAGGAGGTCTTACCAGCCAGTTGCAACCTCTCGATGTTTCCATCAACAAACTATTTAAGGTCTTAATGCGAGAAGAGTGGAACAAATGGATGGCTGCTGGTAATCATGATCTGACACCTACTGGATGAATGAAGAGGCCCTCTATCACTCAAGTTTGTGAATGGGTGAAAACATCATGACACTCAGTGAAGGAGGAAATAGTTGTACAGTCATTCAAAAAATGTGACATTAGCAATGCTTTGGATGGAACCAAAGATGATTTCTTATCTGATGATAGCGTTGAAAGTGATGTCAGGGATTGTGAGCAACTGAGCTTCTTAAACTCTGACTCTTGTGATTAAGAGATCTTGGGGTACACAGAAAACTAGAAGAGTACTTGAACCTCAAAGTCTCTCTTCATTTGTTAATAACACTGATGATGGTTCTTTATTCCACTGTTGACTGCTGTTCTATTATTCTGTTATAGTTTATTAAATAGTTTACTACACCATTTGATTCAGAATATTTTTTTTCTTGTTTTCCTCCTCTAAAAACTAGGTGCGTCTTATGGTTAGGTGCGTCTTATGGAGAGAAAAATACGGAGTATATATATATATATATATATACATATATATATATATATATATATATACTGTATATATATATATATATATATATATATATACAGGGGCATATTATGGCCTAGGCCAACAAGGCAGCACATCTGCCCTATTCTCTCTCTAAAAGCCAGCACACAGTACAGTGAGCGATAAAGTGCAGGCTTTTACAGAGAAGACAAGGCACGTGCGCTGATTAAGCTCGCTCTTCACAGGCAACCGTTGCTTTATTTAGAGCCGACGGCATTTTTGCAGTGGAAGCGTTCTTGGTGAGAAACTTGCCCGGGGATATCCCCTTACAAGGTGAGGTTGGAGGAGAAGACCTTGAGCCGATATGCTGCCTCTCCTTGTTAGCTGTGGTGAGTCTGCGAGCGCAGTGCTTATTGCAGGTCTTAGTAACTAACGGACTGGATGCGTCTGTGCACTGCTTAAATCAGCTTGTGATGTCTAATCATAAACTCTAATAGCTAGCTTTCTCTGCATTCATGAACCCACAGAATAAATAGTAAGTGGACACTTAAAAAGTTTCATTACTTAAATGATGGTAATTACTGTATGTTGTTGCACGTGAAGAGCAGTGATTGTTACAAAGTGTATTCTTCTTTTCCTCCCTTCCTCTTCTCTCTCTTCTTTCCCTTTCTCCCTCCCTTTCTCCCTAAACTCCCTCCCTTAACTCCCTCCCTTCTTTCCCTCCCTCCCTCCCTTCTTTCCCTCAACTCCCTCCCTTGTTCCCTTCTTTCACTCCTTTCTTTCCCTCCCTCCCTTCTTTCCCTCCCTCCCTTGCTCCCTTCTTTCCCTCCACTCTTTTCTCCTCTCCCTCCCCACTTTTCTTTTCTCTCTCTCTCTCTCTCTCTCTCTCCTTCCCTTCTTTCCTTCCCCTCCCCTTTCTCCCCTCCCCTTCTTTTCTCTCCCTTCTCTCAGGTAGAAAATGGTATGAGATGCATGCAATTCAACCCACCTGTATGCAAGTGTTTTGCTAGCCCATTTTCTTTTGAATTGTTATTGGAAAAAAAAAATGTTACCGACTGACCCAAATAAACAAAAAAAAAAACATGTTTATGCAATACTCATATTTAATAAAGGTTCTGCACATAGCAAAATATGTTCTATTTATTTTTTTATTAAAAAATTTTTTATTGGGTTTACAGATTTTCATATAATAGCATCCAAACAAAACAAATTTGAAACATTAACAGAAATCAGAATATATGAAATTGCTACATCATGGATAATAACGGATTACCCAAAACTTTTAACAGTTATAAAGAAAGTAGCAATTGTTAAAATAGATAATATTAAGGTACACTTTGCAATAAAAGGTAAAGGCGAGTGATAAAAGAGAAGAAAAGGAGAAGGAAAAGGAGGGGTAGGGTCAAGGAAGTAGGTTGTTATGGGCTTTCTAACGTTGGATAGGGGTATGTATCGAAGCACCAGATACAATTATAATAGATAGGGAATTTGAGATATGTAAGAAGGGCACTTATTACAGTGAAATAGTTACATTACTCCTTAGGCAGTTAGATATCGTTAGCTAATTCTAAGATTCCCTGCTCCCAAATAAAGAGCATATCCGTGAAGAACTCTTGTTTGCCTAAAAAATATGTTCTATTTATTTTTATATATATATATATATATATATATATATATATATATATATATATATATATATATATATACCTGTATATAATCATATACAGTTGTATGCAAAAGTTTAAGCACCCCTGACAATTTCCATGATTTTCATTTATAAATAATTGGGTGTTTGGATCAGCAATTTCATTTTGATCTATCAAATAACTGAAGGACACAGTTATATTTCAGTAGTGAAATGAGGTTTATTGGATTAACAGAAAATGTGCAATATGCATTAAAACGAAATTAGACAGGTGCATAAATTTGGGCACCCTTGTCATTTTGTTGATTTGAATACCTGTAACTACCTAGCACTGATTAATTGGAACACACAATTGGTTTGGTGAGCCCATTAAGCCTTGAACTTCATAGACAGGTGCATCCAATCATGAGAAAAGGTATTTAAGGTGGTCAATTGCAAGTTGTTGTTCTCTTTGACTCTCCTCTGAAGAGTGGCAACATGGGGGTCTCAAAACAACTCTGATATGACCTGAAAACAAAGATTGTTCAACATTATGGTTTAGGGGAAGGCTACAAAATGCTATCGCAGAGATTTAAGATGTCAGTGTCCACTGTGAGGAACATAGTGAGGAAATGGAAGACCCCAGGCACAGTTCTTATTATGGCCAGAAGTGGCTGGCCAAGTAAAATACCGGAGAGTCAAATGCAAAGGATGGTGAGAACAGTCAAAAACAGCCCACAGACCACCTTCAAGGACCTACAACATCATCTTGCTGCAGATGGTGTCAATATGCATAGTTCAACAATTCAGCACACTTTGCACAAGGAGAAGCTGTATGGGAGAGTGATGCGGAAGAAGCCTTTTCTGCACACACGCCAGGTATTCCAGTCGCTTGAGGTATGCAAACGCACATTTGGACAAGCCAGCTTAATTTTGGAAGAAGATGCTGTGGACTGATGAAACAAAGATTGAGTTATTTGGTCATAACAAGGGGCGTTATGCATGGTGGCAAAATAACACAGCATTCCAAGACAACACTTTATACCCACTGTAAAATTTGGTGGATGTTCCATCATGCTGTGGGGCTGTGTGGCCAGTGCTGGTACTGGAAATCTTGTTAAAGTTGAGGGTCGCATGGATTCCACTCAATATCAGCAGATACTTGAGAATAATGTTGAGAAATCAGTCACAAAGTTGAAGTTACGCCGGGGCTGGATATTTCAACAAGACAACGACTCAAAACACTGCTCAAAATCTACTCTGGCATGCAGAGGAACAAGTACAATGTCCTGGAATGGCCATCCCAGTCCCCAGACCTGAATATTATTGAAAATCTGTGGGGTGATTTGAAGCGGGCTGTCTATGCTCTGCAACCATCAAACGTAACTGAACTGGAGATCTTTTGCAAGGAGGAATGGTCAAAATACCTTTATCCAGAATCCAGACACTCATTACAGGTTATAGGAAGCGTATAGAGGCTGCTATTTCTGCTAAAGGAGACTCTACTAAATATTGATGCAATATTTCTGTTGGGGTGCCCAAATTTATGCATCTGTCTAGTTTCGTTTTGATGCATATTGCAAATTTTCTGTTAATCCAATAAACCTAATTTCACTACTGAAATATAACTGTGTCCTTCAGTTATTTGATAGATCAAAATGAAATTGCTGATCCAAACACCCAATTATTTATAAATGAAAATCATGGATATATATATATATATATATTTGTGCAAAAAAAACCATCATATATATGTGGAAATATGTATTTATAAATAAACAGAACACATTCTTCTATGTGAAGAGCATTGGAATGTGAAATATTCATTTTGTCTTGCCGGTTTAGCGCACTTGAGAATATGCGATCGAGTTTGCGCATGAGTAGGATGTTAATTTTTTCCACTTTTTTTTGTCCATTGACTTCTATGGGGAAATAGGTTATCGCATGCGATATTGTAAGTTCAGCTTTTTATTACACCAGCATAACATTAGTAAGTAGTTAACATATACAGCCAAATGATTATCTTCATTATAATGTCTGCATTAATTATCCAACTAAATAAAGGGATACTGAACACATTTTTTCTTTCATTATTCAGATAGAGCATGCAATTTTAATCAACTTTCTAATTTACTCCTGTTATCAATTTGTAGCCACCAATCAGGAAGCACTACCCAGGTTCTGAACCAAAAATGGGCCGGCTTGTACACGTACATTCCTGCTTTTTCAAATAAAGATACCAAGAGAATGAAGAAAAAATGATAATAGGAATGAATTAGAAAGTTGCTTAAAATTTCTGCTCTATCTGAATCATCAGGGCCGGACTGGGAATAAAAAGCAGCCCTGGAAAAATATGAAGACCAGTCCTATTTTACATTGAGTTGGTAGAATGCACATGCCCCATTTTTTCTCAAAAGGGATTACTGGGATGCTCCTTTCTCAGTATTTTTTTTTTTCAGAATTAAAATTATATTACTTTGCATTAAATACAAATGCCAGATTGATGTTATTTAGGCACCTTAAAACCCAATTGCATCTATTAATAACCCCTTTAAATTGTAGCTTTACAGCCCCAGCTGCTGCAGCCCACCGGGAAATCTCCTGGTATCCTGGTAGGCCAATGCGGCCCTGTGAATCATGAAAGACAAAATTTGGGTTTAGTATTCCTTTAATTTTTAAGTCTCAGTTGTTTAAAGGGACATTAAACAGTTTGAGATTGTTTTATATAACATATTTAATTATGTGTAATTAAACAACTTTGCAATATACTAGCAGTATGTTTTCATTCCATTTTCCTGTAATTAACTCTGAAAATGGTCAGTTTTGTTCATTTTCTCTAGGTTTGTATAAAGTAATGGGCGCCGTGTTGGTATTTAGGTTTTCTGCATTATCTATCTCTTCTGTTGAGTACAATTAGGGACATATATAAAATTGGAAATAAAAGAGAATGTGCAAACCAGGAAGTTTAAAAAAACACTCTGTTAAATACTTTCTTTAATCCTTTAACGGCACTGGTTGCTTAGATCTTAAGGACCAGCATGGTGGGGCAGTGCAGAAATAGCAGGGAAGAAGATAACTGATGCAGAGAGGGACACTTAAGGGGTTAACAATTCTATGTTCCACACAGCCTTCTTTGCACACTCACTTTAAATTAGACCTTTACACTTATATTCAAATTTTAAACAACTAGAATACTTTTTAAAAAATTACATCTGTATACTAAAATCTGCTTTGAATACATAATTATATCAAGCATTTATTTAGTATTTAACACCTTAACAACAACTAACGTACATCTAGGGATTAAATAACCAACATAAGTGAGACGTGCAGAGAAAGCGCAGTCTCATACCTTTCAGCAAGACCTGCACAATAGCAGTGCTGAAAAACCCTTTGGGCACGAGACATACAGGAGGTTACATCGCTGTTGTTAAGGGGTTCATATCCCTTTAAGGTGCAGCAAAGAAATAGAAGTATTTGAAAGCAGAGAGTCTGAAAATGCTCTTTAAAATATAGGAGTGACTGACTGGCTATAAGTTTACTTAAAACATCAGCGTGGTGTCAGCTCATAAAGAAAAGAGAAATTCAACTGCACCTCACTAATGAGATTCAGAAAGGCAGAAATGTATGTTTCGGGATTGGATCTTTACCCTTGTTCATAGGAGAAAAGTTTGGTATTGTGAGCCTGAATTGTCTTTTATTGCAGGGTCAGACTGATATGCTACTGGATAAATTAAAGGTGTAGTCTGCTATAAGATACTACCCCATGATTGGGTACTCTCCTGTTAAACAAACACTGATTTTTCAAGACATAACCATTGTGCATTTAAAGCAACAATCCTTCTTCTAGGTATAAGAGCAGTAATGGGGTGCCAGGGTGCACCTCACATAAGAGGCCCAGCGAAGTAGAAAGGTACAACTGAAGTTGTTTTTTTCCCCCACTTTTTCCTTGAATGAGTACTGCAAATTAATCATGTTTATTGTTAATGACTGTATGAGAGGATAAACAGCGTATAACTAAAACTTTCGGTGTTAGTAGACATGCCCTGTTATAGTATAGTAACATCCCTTTGATTCCTATGGCATTCGCATTCTCTAAAATGGCAAATTGAAAATCAAGTTCGCTGTGTCAATCGAGACGCGAGCATAACAGTTGAATGGTCGAATAGAGTTGTATGTACAGGTGGATTACCAGTAGTATGCTGAAATAACGCGAGCATTGATTTGTATCTTACAGCGAACTGGCCTACACTTTACTAGGTTGATGCATTGTTAACGTCAGCGTATCAATTTTGTGCTTCATTTGACGCAGAATTACAGAGTATTTACAGTTGAAGCTTTGATAAATTGATCCCTTGGTCTCTTTTTATTTTATTCACCATTTATCAGATAAAGCTTGTGTTTGTAGTTCTATCTTCTATCACAGGTCTGAGACAGGAAACCACTGAACTTGTGTTCAGTAAAGTGATAGTTTTATTAGTGATATTACGTAACCTTGTCAGTTACAAAAAGCTTCATATTAGTAACTTGTTACAAGAGTTTGTCTTTAGGATTAGCTGTGATGATTGATAGATAAAAACAATACATCTGAGGTTTCTGGGGTTTCTAATCTATATGTGGGTAGTGTTCAAAAGAATTGCAGGTACAGAAATTGAAGTGAAATGTATCATTGAACATCATTTTTTATAGAACTACTACACATCATTTGTAATCGTATTTTCATATTGACTTTTATAGTAAACTGGGTTGCCAAAACTGAGGTGGCAAAACCCAAAAGAAAAAATGTCTTACTAATACTATGATGTAATCCATATATATATATACAGGTATATATATATCCCTCTCTCTCTCTCTCTCTCATGCAGTGCTCTGCAGATCCTGAGCAGTACTTTAACTGTGTTTAACCCCTTCACCCAAAAAGACATATATATATACGTTGTGCAGTACTTTGGCTATCATACCGCACAATGTATATATAGGTCTGAGCTTCAGGAAGCTCCAGCAGTCTTGTCTGTTAAGTTACAGCTGATAGCTGGAGTTCCTGAAGCTGCCAGTACCTAAGATGGTGCCACTAGTTAGAGGGGGGAGGATTACAGAGCGTTTTTTTTGGGGGGGGGATCAGGTAGGATGGAGGGTTAGGGGGGATCCTACACTCCAGAAAATATATCTAAATATAAATAAATGTAATAAAAAAAATAAAAAAAGCCTTAAATGTTCATACTGCCAGTACCTAAGATGGGGATGACCAGTGGGGAGAGGGGGTGAGGGAGGGAAGAGAGCTGTTTAAGAGGGATCAGGTATTGATCAGGGGGTGGGAAGTGTCAGATGGGAGGGTAATCTCTACACTAAAGCTAAAATTAACCTCACAAGCTACCTAATTAACCCCTTCACTGCCGGGAATAATAGAAGTGTGGTGCACAGCTGCAATTAGTGGTCTTCTAATTACCAAAACGTAATGGCAAAGCCAGATATGTCTGCTATTTCTAAACAAAGGGGATCCCAGATTGCACCAGCGCCATGATTGCACAAGCGGTATGTAAATAATTTCAGCGAGAATTCCAAAGTTTGTGAAAAAGTTAATGACTTTTTTAATCTTATCGCATATGGTGATAAAATGGTTTCATGAAATATACCAAAATGGGTCTAGATAAATACCTTGGGTTGTCTACTTAAAACATATATATATAGCTTTGACAGGTAAAGGCTGTATTTCTGTTTTCTATATTTCTGGGTTTTTTTCTGAAAGTTCCGGTAGTGAAGAGGTTAACCCTTTTGCCACGCCCACTTGTGATAAAATTAGATGCGATTATCAATTAGAGCATTTTATGTTATCACTTTAGTGTAATTTTACATAAGCAGAGAAAAAAAATAGTTTTCCATAATGTATTGCTTTCTCAGAGTGTGAGAAATCTCTAATTTCAATGAAGATAAAATGATTTAAAGACATGACATTATGGTAACTTTGGGGTTAAAGATCTCTTGTTATTAAAGCCATAAATCAAGAGAACAGCATTACACCACCAAAATGATACAAACATCTGTTAAACCTTCTTTACCTCTTCTGAGCCTTTGTATTATTACATCAATACATTTTCTGTTTTTGTTCTGTTTACTTGTGTTTATTTGTTTATATTTTAAAGATAGCGCCCAGAGGGCTGACTTATAGGAGGGTGTATTCAATTTGTTATAAGGTGCTATATAGAACATAATAATGTCGTTGTCTTATTAAACCCTAAACCTTTATTAAACCCCAAATCTCAAGAGTCCGAGAGCAACAACTCTAAAAAATGTTTTTTTATGGTTTTCCGCTTTGTCTATAGATATCTATATATTAATTAATTCAAATAATTAATTAGCTATTGATTAATTAAATGTGTATCCGACATCAGCAATTTTCAGTTTGGTGCATAATTTTCATGCTGGCCTTACCCAATGTTGGGTGAAGAATATGATGTACCCTTGAGTGCTAACGACGGCTCAGAGTCGTCGCTAGCACTCAATCAGCTTTTGAGCAATCTGGGGGCTCCCACCGACTCCCACCCCGGCGATTGGGCCTGTATAGTGACAGGCGTCGCCAGGGCTTCCCATTACGTGCAGTGATGTCACGCGCAATGATGTGATGACGTCACCGTGCAACATTATTTAAAATTACCAATACAAAGTATAAGGAAAGGGCATATGCTGCTTAGAAGCCTGTATCTCAGGCATCTAAGCAGCTACAGACCCCCAAGATCCACCGTTGGAAAGGTAATCGCCTAACCTTTCCAAGGGTATAAGTCTTGGGGACCTGGTGAAAAAAATTTTAATAGTGAAAACCAGAAAAAATTACAATCCTGCTTAGCACTCAAAGGGTTAATCCTAGTTGCCTATATCAGTGTTTATTTGAAACCCTTTCTCTGCTATACCAGCACATATTTGTGAGATGAGACTTAATGTGTGCACAACCATAAAGTTACAGTTTATCCAATAGCATCTCTCTGTATCTGTAATGACGGCAGAACATTGCAGCAGGCATGACATTGGCTATTGTCAGATATGCATAGGAATAAATAGAACTACAAACATACACTCCAGTGACTGATATTTCATTAATCTTTCACAGACAGCTGCTGAAAACAGAGCTTGGGTCATTTTTCACAGAATACCTTCAGGTACGTATGATAAATAGCCACAAGTGTCTAATAGCATTGTATAGATAAAGGCAATGCATGCGCTCTATAAAATGTGTGATAGTACAAATGTTAATGCCACTTTGTAGTGTTTTCCTTAAAGGGACATAAGCGGAAGAAAAATGTGAAATTAAAGGGCAGGATGTTAAGGGGACATGGAAGTCAGAACTAAAGATTAAAACAGAGCGTGCAATTGTAAATATTTTTGCAATTTAGGGCCAGATTGTAATGCTTGAGCATTAACTGCGCTAGAAGCAAGGTTTTTGCACTCATATTACAAGTTGAAAGTAAACTGGTTTTTTTTGCGCACTAACCCGACGCGCATAAAAAGCCGAACTTACATTATTGCATGCTCAATAACCTATTCCCCCATAGAAGTAAATAGAGCAAAAAAAAAAAGTAAAAAATACCCTAACACCCTTCTCATGCGCAAATCCAATTGCATATTTTAAAGTGCGCTAACCCGACATGAAAATAAAAATATTTCACATTCCAATGTTCTTCACATAGCAGAATATGTTCTATTGATTCATAAATACATAGGAATATTTATATGAATGAGGTCTTAGGTGTTAGGCAAAGGACTTTAACATAGAGATACATACATATGCATGTTTATATATGTGTACAGATTATTTGTGTATTTATATTTGTATTTATGTATTTAAGCACATGTACATACATATAGACATATATATATAAGTGCATTGGAGCTCTTTGCAGTTAAGTAGATGAAAACATGTAAAAGCATATTTATGCAATATTTATATTTAATAAAGTGTTATAGTGTGTGTAATGTTCTTTATTCTCTTTGTATCTTTTGTTGAAAAGCAGGACATAAGCTCAGGAGCATGTACGCGCCCTGGGTACTATATGGCAGCAGTTTTGCAAGATTGTTTTCCATTTGCAAGAGCATTAGATGGCAGCACTAACTCTTCTGTCTCAAAACGAGGTCTTGGCGTCCACCTCGGCTTAGGCGTGTGACGTCACCAAATACCGCTATATCAGGTGCATTTTCCCACAATAGGATGAGTAGTTCACTCTCTCCAATGGTAACTAATATATTAAAGGGACATTAAACACTAAACAAATGCTAGACAGAATGAAGCATTCAAAGAAAAGATTAGTCTGAGACTAACATGTAGATGAATTTTGTAAAGTTTAATTAACTGGTGAAATATTGACAAAAGAAGTGTAAAGTCTATAAAACAATGGGAGCTGCCATGTTGTAACTTAGGTTACCTTCTCTGCTGTGACCAATTAGGGACAGTTATAAATAGGTCACTACAGTGTGCAGCCAATGGCTGTGTGGAATATAACAGTGTTCTGCACTTTCATTTCTAACAGGAACTGAAAAGCTCACAAATTTCAGAATAGAATTATAGGAAAAGGGGACAAAATAAATAATGAAAGTTTATTGCAGAGTTTTATTTATTTATATGATTTATCATTTTATATTACCATCTCAAAGTGTTTAATGTCACTTTAAAGCAAGGCTGCTAAAGCTACCACTTGGGTAGCCATAAATTCGAATAGGAGGGGTAAATAAATAAAAAAGCAAACGTTTATTATAAAACAATTACACGCCGAAGCCGAGGCGGATGCCAAGACCTTGTTTTAAGACAGAGGAGGGTAAATTGTGACATCTCTGGCTGTTATTACCACAGTAACGAGTTTAGCTGTAAAATCTGAAAAAAGTCTCCAGCCTGCCCTAAGAGCACTACCGTGGTGCTCAAATGCATGTGAGTGATACTGTGCACTTTTTATCGTTGTTCTTATTTGGACGTTATTACCCTATGAGGCGTCTTTCATTTTCTTCTAGTTACTCAGATTCACCAGAACCGCTAAGAAGTACTGCCCTAAGATCGATCTTCTAATCGAAGATTGCCATTTTTGGAGAATTTATTATTAAAAATTAAATACTAAATTATTAATAATAAATTATAAAAACTATTATTGGAACATTTTAGCTATTTTTATTTATATATACCTGCCACACTGTATACTTATCATCTTTGGCTACATTACAGTATTATTATTTTTATGTTACTTTTGTCCGGTGCCCCCTTTATTTGATACTTTGTGTAAGTTATCATTTTATCTTAACACTATTTCCTGCCATATAGTGCTCCGGATACCTACCTAGGTATCTTTTCAACATAGCATACCATGGGAACGAAGCAAATTTGATTATAGAAGTAAATTGGAAACTTTATAAAAATTGTATGTTCCGTTTAAACCACAAAATAAACTTTTTGGATTTCATATCCCTTTAAGACAAATCACTCTTTTTTTGCGGCCAATCAGATTGGCATCAGCATGCTCTAGTGGAACATTTCAATCTGCTGAACTTTAAAATTGAGTCAACCAACTATGGTTGTAGTGGTTTTAAATTTGATGTTTTTTACAAATATTTAGATGCTAGTGGAGAGAGAGTATGGGCAAAATTCTAGTCCTGGGCTCTGCTTAAACCCTAGAAGTTACAATTGCACTGATGTATAAGCACTTCCATCCTATAAACAGATAATAATGTAATGAAATCTCACAATAGCCGCTTGTTTTACGCTAAAATGTGATGCTTCTTGCGTTTCCCGCTGTAATAACAACTGGTTCAGACTCGTGTTTTTCGGGAAATCTTTGTTATGTTTCTTTATTATAAACTGTATCACCCTTTGCATTGTCTGAAGTGACGTAAAACTTTATTTCTTCCAGAATCAACTTCTCACAAAGGGGATGGTTATTCTGCGCGATAAAATCCGTTTTTATGAAGGTGAGATTATTCCAGAAATATAATGTCTTTTAAAAGGATATTATTAAGATAAAGTATGAAATTGATATAAAAATAAATAAAATGTCCATTTTACTTTCTTTAAAAATGTGGTTAATCTTTTTATAGGCACACATTCTGAGACACCATATTTTGTGGAAGAGTTCACAGTATATATGTATAAGTGTTTTTATTGGCTGATCATTGTCACATGATACAGTGGAAAGGGAAAATTTAAGTTACTTTGAAATTTGTCAGAAAAAAAAATTAACTGTTCATTTAAAATTTAGACTGTGTTATCTCATTGTCTTTTTAGGACGTATTTGTTAATTATGCATATTTACTTTGAGCCAGATTACATCCTTGCCCCTGTCTGCTTGGCATCTCTTTCCCGTATTTAACATTATACACTACGGCTAGTGTGCAATGCTGCTCATTGTCAAAATTCCCGGTCGGAAAAGTCCGGGGGGATTGAGATACGCCACATAACAGGTGGCAAAGTGGGTTAAGAAGCAGTGGTGTGATCAACTAGTGGGGTTTGCGCAAGAGGGTTAAATAGTGCTCCACTTGTAATCTGGCCCTAAATGTGGAATGTTCATCTTAACTTCCATTTCTTAATGACATTGCAGATAGCGGAAACTGCTAGCAGGAAATATTATGTTTATTGTTATAACCTTCCCCTGCTTTGTCAGTTTTCTTTATTTTCTGCTCCTCCGTCAGCTGCTTAGAGGAGCCCATTAGACATGTGCGCAGTGGAAAAATTAATTTTGGTTAGTTTCGGACTGATTCATATTTTTTCGAATTTCGTTTCGGATCAATTCGAATTTGGATACATTTGTATGTATTCGTTTTGGCTTCATTCGGATTTGGATGTATTCATTTTGGATTCGATTCGTAAAATCGGAAGTTTGGTATGTGTAATGTTGATTCAGATGGTTTCAAGTTACACAAACGGAATTATTTCACTGTTCTATCTCACTAAATCTCACTAAATATAATTTTTATACTGAATTGTGATTAGTCCATGGCCATTAGAATGTAACGAATAAATCAGAACTAATTCGGATTTATTCGTTACAAATGCATTCGGATTAGTTTAGTTTCGTTGCTAGGGTAATTTGGAAATTCGAATCGATTTGAATCTCCAAATTTGGTGAATTTGGCTGAATTTCGGTTCAGAACGAAACAAAACGCACATGTCTAGAGCCCATGGTCTTTGACTTTAGGGACAACACCCTGAGGGGTTAGATAATTTATTTTAGAGCTGTCACTGCAAGACTTAGATCAAAGCCTAACAAGATCATTTAGACAATTAAAGTTCTGAGACCTTACAAAGAAATCAGTAATGGATCAGCTGGAAGGGAGCCCACACGTTTGCACACATCATATTTATGGTTTTATTTCATGTTTTTTTTCAATCAGTTAAATGAAGCAAATAGTAACTGTGCATTAACATTTGCAGAAATATGTTATTAAAGGGACATGAAACAAATTTAAAAAAAAAGTTTCCAATTTACTTCTTTTATCAAATTTGCTTCTTTCCCATGATATTCTTTGTTGAAGAGTTACCTAGGTAAGTGTCTGGAGCACTGCATTATAGGAAATAGTGCTACCACCTAGTGCACCAGACACATTCATGCTTCTGAGTTCACATCCCTGCTTTTCAACAAAAGATCGTAAGAGGACAAAGAAAATTTGACAATAGAAGTAAATTGGAAAGTTGTTTGTTCTATCAGAAGCATGAAAATAAAATGTAGGTTTCATGTCCCTTTAATATTTATTAATTGTAGAAGTTGGTTTAACTTTTTTTCAGTCAACAAAATATGTTATTTGGCCAGCAGTGTCCAATCTTTTACAAACAACTCTAAAATGCTCTCTTGAATATGGCCATACTTTATATGTGATTATATGCAGCCTTTAATTAGATTATATGTGATTAGATGCAGCCTTTAATTAGATTATATGTGATTAGATGCAGCCTTTAATTAGATTATATGTGATTTTATGCAGCCTTTAATTAGATTATATGTGATTATATGCAGCCTTTAAGTAGATTATATGTGATTATATGCAGCCTTTAATTAGATTATATGTGATTATATGCAGCCTTTAAGTAGATTATCTGTGATTATATGCAGCCTTTAAGTAGATTATATGTGATTATTTGCAGCCTTTAAGTAGATTATATGTGATTATATGCAGCCTTTAATTAGATTATATGTGATTATATGCAGCCTTTAAGTAGATTATATGTGATTATATGTAACCTTTAAGTAGATTATATTTGATTATATGCAGCCTTTAATTAGATTATATGTGATTATATGCAGCCTTTAATTAGATTACATGTGAGTATATGCAGCCTTTAAGTAGATTATATGTGATTATATGCAACCTTTAAGTAGATTATATGTGATTATATGCAGCCTTTAAGTAGATTATATGTGATTATATGCAGCCTTTAAGTAGATTATATGTGATTATATGCAACCTTTAAATAGATTATATGTGATTATATGCAGCCTTTAATTAGATTATATGTGATTATATGTGATTATATGCAGCCTTTAAGTAGAATATCTGTGATTATATGCAGCCTTTAAGTAGATTATATGTGATTATATACAGCCTTTAATTAGATTATATTTGATTATATGCAGCCTTTAAATAGATTATATGTGATTATATGCAGCCTTTAAGTAGATTATATGTGATTATATGCAGCCTTTAAGTAGATTATTTGTGATTACATGCAGCCTTTAAGTAGATTATATGTGATTATATGCAGCCTTTAAATAGATTATATGTGATTATATGCAGCCTTTAATTAGATTATATGTGATTATATGCAACCTTTAAGTAGATTATATGTGATTATATGCAGCCTTTAAGTAGATTATATGTGATTATATGCAACCTTTAAGTAGATTATATGTGATTATATGCAGCCTTTAATTAGATTATATGTGATTAGATGCAGCCTTTAATTAGATTATATGTGATTATATGCAGCCTTTAAGTAGATTATATGGGATTAGATGCAGCCTTGAATTAGATAATATGTGATTAGATGCAGCCTTTAAATAGATTATATGTGATTATATGCAGCCTTTAAGTAGATTATATGTGATTATATGCAGCCTTTAAGTAGATTATATGTGATTATATGCAGCCTTTAAGTAGATTATATGTGATTATATGCAACCTTTAAGTAGATTATATATGATTATTTGCAGCCTTTAAATAGATTATATGTGATTATTTGCAGCCTTTAATTAGATTATATGTGATTATATGAGGCCTTTAATTAGATTATATGTGATTATATGCAGCCTTTAATTAGTTTATATGTGATTATATGCAGCCTTTAAATAGATTATATGTGATTATATGCAACCTTTAAGTAGATTATATGTGATTATATGCAGCCTTTAATTAGATTATATGTGATTATATGCAGCCTTTAATTAGATTATATGTGATTATATGCAGCCTTTAATTAGATTATATGTGATTATATGCAGCCTTTAAGTAGATTATATGTGATTATATGCAGCCTTTAAATAGATTATATGTGATTATATGCAACCTTTAAGTAGATTATATGTGATTATATGCAGCCTTTAATTAGATTATATGTGATTATATGCAGCCTTTAAGTAGATTATATGTGATTATATGCAGCCTTTAATTAGTTTATATGTGATTATATGCAGCCTTTAAATAGATTATATGTGATTATATGCAACCTTTAAGTAGATTATATGTGATTATATGCAGCCTTTAAGTAGATTATATGTGATTATATGCAGCCTTTAAATAGATTATATGTGATTATATGCAGCCTTTAAGTAGATTATATGTGATTATATGCAGCCTTTAAGTAGATTATATGTGATTATATGCAGCCTTTAAATAGATTATATGTGATTATATGCAGCCTTTAAGTAGATTATATGTGATTATGCAGCCTTTAATTAGATTATATGTGATTATATGCAGCCTTTAATTAGATTATATGTGATTATATGAGGCCTTTAATTAGATTATATGTGATTATATGAGGCCTTTAATTAGATTATATGTGATTATATGCAGTCTTTAATTAGATTATATGTGATTATATGCAGCCTGTAAGTAGATTATATGTGATTATTTGCAGCCTTTAATTAGATTATATGTGATTATATGAGGCCTTTAATTAGATTATATGTGATTATATGCAGCCTTTAAGTAGATTATATGTGATTATTTGCAGCCTTTAATTAGATTATATGTGATTATATGCAGCCTTTAAGTAGATTATATGTGATTATATGCAGCCTTTAAGTAGATTATATGTGATTATATGCAGCCTTTAAGTAGATTATATGTGATTATATGCAGCCTTTAAGTAGATTATATGTGATTATATGCAGCCTTTAAGTAGATTATATGTGATTATATGCAGCCTTTAAATAGATTATATGTGATTATATGTGATTATATGCAGCCTTTAAGTAGATTATATGTGATTATATGCAGCCTTTAATTAGATTATATGTGATTATATGTGATTATATGCAGCCTTTAATTAGATTATATGTGATTATATGCAGCCTTTAATTAGATTATATGTGATTATATGCAGCCTTTAAATAGATTATATGTGATTATATGCAGCCTTTAATTAGATTATATGTGATTATGCAGCCTTTAATTAGATTATATGTGATTAGATGCAGCCTTTAATTAGATTATATGTGATTATGCAGCCTTTAATTAGATTATATGTGATTATATGCAGCCTTTAAGTAGATTATATGTGATTATATGCAGCCTTTAATTAGATTATATGTGATTATATGCAGCCTTTAATTAGATTATATGTGATTAGATGCAGCCTTTAATTAGATTATATGTGATTATGCAGCCTTTAATTAGATTATCTGTGATTATATGCAGCCTTTAAGTAGATTATATGTGATTATATGCAGCCTTTAAGTAGATTATATGTGATTATATGCAGCCTTTAAGTAGATTATATGTGATTATATGCAGCCTTTAATTAGATTATATGCAGCCTTTAATTAGATTATATGTGATTATATGCAGCCTGTAAATAGATTAATATCCCAGCCTTATATTTTACAATTGAGACGGTTAGAAACTCTTTGTACAACAATAGAAACCTACATGTTTAGGGGTTTATTTAGGGTGCGTGTTTTCTAAGCACTAAGATGTATCACAATGTTTTGTATCCCTTCCTTATGCTTTATGTTTGGTATTGCAGGACAGAAACTCCTGGATTCTTTAGCGGAAACCTGGGATTTCTTTTTCTGCGATGTTCTTCCAATGCTCCAGGCGATTTTCTACCCTGTACAGGTAACGCCACAAACTACGGTCAGAATCCGAGCTAGACGCTGCTAGGTGACCCTGCAGTTGGCTGATAAAGTCTAATGTAGGATCTCCCTGGCTAAAACTATCGCTGTTGTGATCTTTTTAGGGACAATGGGTCGTCTCTATAAATGACTGACACTTTTTTTTAATTGGTATCCAAATGAACCTTTTAGAAGGTTAGTAGTGGTTAGCAACATATTGTACTGGAATAGTACTTACTGCATGGCCAATAAGCGCTAGGAACACTCATTACATTAACTTTTGGTTGGGGAAAGTGTTGATTTCTAATGTGATCCTGCAACTCTTCTGCTTCTTAAAGGGACATGAAACCCAATTGTTTTCTTCCATGATTCAGATTACGCATGCACATTTATAAATTGTATAAATTAGAAAGTATTAAAAAATTGTGCACTTATATGAATCAGGAAATATTAATTTTGACTTTTTGCGTCCCTTTAAGCAAGTGACCACTTGAATCTATCGCATTGCTTAATTTTAAACTATTTTGAATCCACAACCATTTTGCTTTAGTTATTTTATGTTTGGTTTTTTTTTTGCAGGGGAAGGAGCCTTCGATTCGTCAGCTGGCCTTACTGCACTTTAGGAATATTATAACTCTGAACATTAAGCTAGACGATGCAATATCACGGCCCCGAGCACGCGTTCCGGCCTCCATCATTCAGATGCTGCTAATTCTTCAGGTACAAAATAAACATGGAAAAGATTATAAACCCAACTTTGAAAATGAACCTGTTTTATATGATCACAATTTAAAGCGGCATTAAAGCAGTGTTTGTATATATGAATACCGTATATCAGCAATTATGTGCTGCGTTGCAAATGATCTGCATACAGGACTAATGTTTTTAAAGCACTTAAACACTGTTACTAAAATTCACAAGCTTAGGCAGTTCAGGGATATACCCCATTGAAATGTCTGATGGAATCCATATTCCTGGTCTCCTTGGCTCTGACCAATTAGGGACAGACATAAATGACCATTTGATCTGATCTAAGCAAGCACTGTGTAGAATGCTGCAAGCTAAATTAAAGTGATAGTAAATGGGTGCGTTGTAGAACTAATTGAAATAAACATTAGATTTTAGTTTAGTTTTCAGAAATACTTTACAGAAACAGTAGCCAAAATATATAGCAAGTTATGAAGTTTTCATTTCCTTTTGGTAGGAGGGATATTTTGACTTTAAAGGTAAATTAAACTCATCATTTAATTCCCCATGAAATGTTTAATGATTAATAGAAAACTTACAATACACTTTCATTTTTTTTATTTGCCTGCTTTTTTGTAATGTAAATGTAAAACTTTTACGCCTAGATTACGATTTGGCGTTAGCCTTAAAAAGCAACGTTGAGAGGTCCCAACGCTGCTTTTTTCCTAACGCTGGTATTACGAGCCTGACAGGTACAGGGTCACCGCTCACTTTTCTTCCACGACTCGAGGCTACCGCAAATCCCCTTACGTCAATTGCGTATCCTATCTTTTTAATGGGATTTGCCTAACGCTGGTATTACAAGTTTTGGAAGAAGTGAGCGGCAGACCCTCTCCTGTCAAGACTTCTACCGCATTTAAAAGTCAGTAGTTAAGAGATTTATGGGCTAACGCCGGAACATAAAACTCTTAACTAAAGTGCTAAAAAGTACACTAACACCCATAAACTACCTATTAACCCCTAAACCGAGCCCCCCCCCCCCCACATCGTAAACACTTATATAAATATATTAAACCCTAATCTGCCGACCGAA
The DNA here is from genome assembly GCF_027579735.1 of Bombina bombina. Classification (NCBI taxonomy): domain Eukaryota; kingdom Metazoa; phylum Chordata; class Amphibia; order Anura; family Bombinatoridae; genus Bombina; species Bombina bombina. Next base: position 1,106,600,757 of record NC_069504.1, on the reverse strand, counting down.
CATCGTCGCCACTGTAATAAATATATTAACCCCTAAACCGCTGCACTCCCGCCTCGCAAACGCTAGTTACATTTTATTAACCCCTAATCTGCCGTCCCTAACACTGCCGACACCTACTTACATTTATTAACCCCTAATCTGCCACCCCCAACGTCGCTGCTACTATATTAAAGGTATTAATCCCTAGACCTAAGTCTAAACCTAACCCTAAACCCCCCTAACTTAAATATAATTTAAATTAAACGAAATAAAATTACTACAATTAAATACATTAATCCTATTTAAAACTAAATACTTAGCGATAAAATAAACCCTAAGCTAGCTACAATATAACTAATAGTTACATTGTAGCTAGCTTATGATTTATATTTATTTTACAGGCAACTTTGTATTTATTTTAACTAGGTACAATAGTTATTAAATAGTTATTAACTATTTAATAACTACCTAGATAAAATAAGTACAAAATTACCTGTAAAATAAATCCTTAGCTAAATTACAATTACACCTAACACTACACTATCATTAAATAAATTACCTAAACTACCTACAATTAAATACAATTAAATTAAATAAACTAAATTACGGAAAAAAACAAACACTAATTTACAGAAAAAAAAAAAGAATTACAAGAATTTTAAACTAATTACACCTAATCTAATCCCCCTAATAAAATAAAAAAGCCCCCCAAAATAATAAAATTCCCTACCCTATACTAAATTACAAATAGCCCTTAAAAGGGCCTTTTGCGGGGCATTGCCCCAAATTAATCAGCTTTTTCACCTGTAAAAAAAATACAATACCTCCCCCAACATTAAAACCCACCACCCACACACCCAACCCTACTCTAAAACCCACCCAATCCCCCCTTAAAAAAAACTAACACTAGACTTAGGTTTAGGGGTTAATAAATTTAATATAGTGGCGGCGGCGTTGGGGGCTGCAGATTAGGGGTTAATAAATATAATGTAGGTGTCAGCGATAGCGGGGGCGGCAGATTAGGGGTTAATAAGGGTAATATTAGGGGTGTTTAGACTCGGGGTTCATGTTAGGGTGTTAGGTGTAGACATAGATTTATTTTCCCCATAGGAAACAAGGGGCTGCGTTAGGAGCTGAACTTTTTTACAGGTGTTAGGTTTTTTTCAACCAGCTCAGCCCAATTGTTTCCTATGGGGAAATTGTGCACAAGCACGTTTAGCCAGCTCACTACTAACTTAAGCAACGCTGGTTTTGAGGTGAGATGTGGAGCTAAATTCTGCTCTATGCTCACCTTTTTGCGGCTAACTCCGGGTTGAAAAAACCTTTAATACCAGCGTTGTCTTAAGAGAGCGGTGGGAAAAAAATGGCTTGTTAGCCCCGCAAGCCTTACCGACAAAAACTCGTAATCTCGCCGTTAGTTGTTTTCTACTGTGACCCAAAGAGGGTCCGGAGTACATTTTATTGAATTCAGAACTTTGACTATCCTACATGCTGCACAGTGTTTGCTTGATGCGTGCAGGAACTCATTTATATCTGTCCCGGATAGGGTTGTCACCTCGGCCATGTTTTCCTGGACACTTATGAGTTACACATGCTGCAGGGTGTGCAGGCAGGAACATGAATAGTGCTGTTAAGTGTCACTATTTGTGTGCTGCCGAGGGTTGAAATTCATGTTCCTACCTGCGCACCCTGCAGCATGTGTAACTCATAAGTGTTCAGGAAAACATGGCTGTGGTGGCAACCCTATTCCCGGATCTGCCACTGCAAAGGAGCTAGGGGTATGTTCCTGAACTGTAAACCACTGCAATGTGTGATAACAAATGTCTTTAAAACATGTATTCTGCATACAGTGATTAATTATTTATGCATACAAAATTACTTTTATGTCCCTTTAAGGAAATAAAAAGTCAAAATTAAATGTACATTATTCAGATAGAACATGCGCATTTAAACAACTTAATAATTTACTTCTGTTATCAAATTTCCTTTGTTCTCTTGATATCCTCTCTGGAAGAACAAATTAGTTAGGCTGATAGGCGTTTAGAAGTCTATAGTTCTTTATGGCAGCAATGTATGCAACTATGTATAACATTTCTATAAACATTGTTGCAACACTGCTGCCAGATGACTGACACATGTGCACGCTCCTGAGCTCACCTAGGATTACTTGTTAACAAAGGATACATAAAGAACTAGGCAAAATTGATAATATAAGTAAATTTGAAAATTGCTCTGTCCAATCTACTTAAGTTTAATTTGTATTTCACGGTCACTTTGTTGTTATTATTGTGCTATAAAGCTTTGCTGTCTCATGGCTATTATTATTAGAACTAGACGATAAGCCTGCCCAGAGGGCAGTCTATTTAAATAAAAATCTGCAGACCCCAAAGCTAAAATTACACAAAATAAAAAATGTAAAATTACAGAAAAAAATAAACAAAGCTAGGTGGATGTGGATTCTTTTGGCTGCATGCGCAGCCAACATTCTTTTGGCTGCCTCGCGCAGCCAACATTCCTTTGAGGATGTGTGTGCAACTGGCGACACCGACGGACGCATTACAAATGCGATTATAGTATAGATTGTTTTCTAGATATTACAACCTTCTCATTTTGCTTCTGATGTATTGCACATAGAAGAAGAAACCTCAGTCTAAAAACACCATCTACAAAATATCTTGGTCCTTTAGCATAATGTTTCTCAAATCCAGTCCCCCTAACAAGCCAGGTGTTCATGATATCTTAACTAGAGCACAGGTGAAATCATCAGTTGATCAGTAACCATGGTTACTAGCCTGCTCTCACCCATCAGCTGATTATTTCACCTGTGCTCTAGTGAAGAGATATTGAAAACTTGGCCTGTTAGAGGTACTTAAGGATTGGAGTTCAGAAACACTGCTTTAGCATGTTAACTGCCAGAGAAGATCATAGAAACATAGAATTTGACGGTAGACAAGAACCAAAAAGGCCCATCAAGTCTACACAAATTACATGTTACTTTTTCCTTAGGATAGCCTTATGCATGTCCCATCAAGTCTACCCATATTACATGTTACTTATTACTTAGGATAGCCTTCTGCATGTCCCATCATGTCTACCCATATTACATGTTACTTTTTCTTTAGGATAGCCTTATGTATGTCCCATCAAGTCTATACATATTACATGTTACTGTTTCCTTAGGATAGCCTTATGTATGTCCTATCAAGTCTACCCATATTACATGTTACTGTTTCCTTAGGATAGCCTTATGTATGTCCCATCATGTCTACCCATATTACATGTTACTTTTTCCTTAGGATAGCCTTATGTATGTCCCATCAAGTCTATACATATTACATGTTACTGTTTCCATAGGATAGCCTTATGCATGTCCCATCAAGTCTACCCATATTACATGTTACTTTTTCCTTAGGATAGCCTTATGTATGTCCCATCAAGTCTATACATATTACATGTTACTGTTTCCTTAGGATAGCCTTATGTATGTCCCATCAAGTCTATACATATTACATGTTACTGTTTCCTTAGGATAGCCTTATGTATGTCCCATCAAGTCTATACATATTACATGTTACTGTTTCCTTAGGATAGCCTTATGCATGTCCCATCAAGTCTATACATATTACATGTTACTGTTTACTTAGGATAGCCTTATGTATGTCCCATCAAGTCTATACATATTACATGTTACTGTTTCCTTAGGATAGCCTAATGCATGTCCCATCAAGTCTATACATATTACATGTTACTGTTTACTTAGGATAGCCTTATGCATGTCCCATCAAGTCTACACATATTACATGTTACTGTTTCCTTAGGATAGCCTTATGTATGTCCCATCAAGTCTATACATATTACATGTTACTGTTTCCTTAGGATAGCCTTATGTATGTCCCATCAAGTCTATACATATTACATGTTACTGTTTCCTTAGGATAGCCTTATGTATGTCCCATCAAGTCTATACATATTACATGTTACTGTTTCCTTAGGATAGCCTTATGCATGTCCCATCAAGTCTATACATATTACATGTTACTGTTTACTTAGGATAGCCTTATGCATGTCCCATCAAGTCTACACATATTACATGTTACTGTTTCCTTAGGATAGCCTTATGTATGTCCCATCAAGTCTACTCATATTACATGTTACTGTTTTCTTAGGATAGTCTTATGCATGTACCATCACGTTTACCCATATTACATGTTACTGTTTTCTTAGGGATTAACCATATGCATGTGCCATCAAGTCTACACATATTACAGGTTACTGTTTTCTTAGGGATTAACCTTATGCATGTGCCATCAAGTCTATACATATTACATGTTACTGTTTTCTTAGGATAGCCTTATGTATGTCCCATCAAGTCTACACATATTACATATTACTTATTACTTAGGATAGCCTTATGCATGTCCCATCAAGTCTACTCATATTACATGTTACTGTTTCCTTAGGATAGCCTTCTGCATGTCCCATCATGTCTACCCATATTACATGTTACTTTTTCCTTAGGATAGCCTTCTGCATGTCCCATCAAGTCTACTCATATTACATGTTACTGTTTCCTTAGGATAGCCTTATGCATGACCCATCAAGTCTACCCATATTACATGTTACTGTTTCCTTAGGATAGCCTTCTGCATGTCCCATCAAGTCTACTCATATTACATGTTACTGTTTCCTTAGGATAGCCTTATGCATGACCCATCAAGTCTACCCATATTACATGTTACTGTTTCCTTAGGATAGCCTTATGCATGTCCCAGGCATTTTTAAATTCCTTTACAGTCTTTGTGTTTACCACCTCAAATGGAAGTTTATTCCATGAATTCACCACCTTTCTGTAAAAAAATGCTTCCTCAAATTTCTCCTGAATCTGCTACCCTCTAACTTTAGATTGTGACCCCTTGTTTTGGCATTTATCTTTTTGTGGAAAATGCTTTCAGCTTCTATTTTATTAAGTCCCTTCATATATTTGAAGGTTTCTATCATGTCACCTCTGTCCCTTCTATCCTCTAAACTATAAATATTTTGATCATAGAGACTTTCTTTGTACGTTTTATATTTTAGACCATCTACCATTTTAGTAGCCCTCCTTTGTACAGCTTCTAGTTTATTTATATCTTTCTGAAGATAAGGGGCCCAATTTATCAAGCCATCAACCGCAAATATGCTGGAATTCCGCAGCGTAATTGTGGCGAGCCTGATTCCCCTTATTTATCAAACACTACAGACCGGCAAAAGTAGAATTTTGTGACGTAACATACGATCCGCCGCTCTCAGTCCGACACAGACTCCCATAGGAATCAATGGGAGTCTGAAAGCAGCGAAAGCTTATGTTCGCTGCTGCCCGATATCCCATTGATTCCTATGGGAGAATAAAGTTACATTTACACCTAACACCCTAACGTATACCCCGAGTCTAAACACCCCTAATCTGCTGCCCCGACACCGCCGCCACCTACATTATACTTATTAACCCCTAATCTGCCCCCTACACTGCCGTCACCTACATTATACTTATAAACCCCTAATCTGCCTCCCCCTACACCACCGCCACCTACATTATTTTATAAACCCCTAATCTGCCCCCCTACACCGCTGCCCCCTACATTATGTTATTAACCCCTAATCTGCCCCCCTACACCGCCGCTACCTACATTATGTTATTAACCCCTAATCTGCCGTCCCCATCGTCGCCGCCACTATATTAAATTTATTAACCCCTAAACCTAAGTCTAACCCTAACACCCCCTAACTTAAATATAATTTAAATAAATACAGTTGGCCCTCGGTTTACAACGGTTCAATTTGCACCGTTTCAGAATAACAACCTTTTTTTTCAGTCATGTGACTGCTATTGAAAAGCATTGAGAAGTAGTGCATTGATTAAAATAGCCAGTAGGTGGAGCTGTCCGCTTGTGTTGTAGCAAAGATATGCAAGCCAAGCACACAAGCAGGCTGAAATTAATTAGTGTAGCTAGCTAGACCTGAGCTATCAAGCAGCTTTCAAAGGAACAATATCTTCCTGTCTATAAATCAGTCCAGATTGGAATGCATAGAAAGAACTGTTTGCAAAAAATGCAAGTAAAGTCTGTGTTGTGTGTTTTTTTATTAGGTGTATAATGCTGTTTAGCAAATGTTTTTGTTAATTTAACTTAGTTTAATTATATATTCTGTATTGTGTGATTATTTTATTAGGTTTATAATGCTGATTGGAACAGCCAATAGGATTGAGCTCGCATTCTATTGGCTGTTCCAATCAGCCAATAGAATTGAAGTTCAATCCTATTGGCTGATTGCATCAGCCAATAGGATTTTTTCTACCTTAATTCCGATTGGCTGATAGAATTCTATCAGCCAATCGGAATCTAAGGGACGCCATCTTGGATGACATCACTTAAAGGAACCTTCATTCGTCGGGTAGTCATCGGCCGAAGAGGATGCTCCACGTCGGATGTCTTGAAGATGGACCCGCTCCGCGCCGGATGGATGAAGATAGAAGATGCCGTCTGGATGAAGACTTCTGCCATCTGGAGGACCACTTCTGCCCGGCTTGGATGAAGACTTCTGCCCATCTGGAGGACCACTTCTGCCCAGCTTGGATGAAGACGTCTCCCGGTAAGTCGATCTTCAGGGGGTTAGTGTTAGGTTTTTTTAAAGTTGTATTGGGTGGGTTTTATTTTTAGGTTAGGGATTTGATCTGCAAAAGAGCTAACTGCCCTTTTAAGGGCAATGCCCATCCAAATGCCATTTTCAGGGCAATGGGGAGCTTAGTTTTTTTTAGTTAGTATTTTTTTTTGGGGGGGAGGGTTGGTTGTGTGGGTGATGGGTTTTAATCTTGGGGGTTGTATTTTTTTTTTTTACAGGTAAAAGAGCTGATTACTTTGGGGCAATGCCCCACAAAAGGCCCTTTTAAGGGCTATTGGTAGTTTAGTTTAGGCTGAGGGGTTATTTGGGGGGGGGCTTTTTTTATTTTGATAGGCCTATTAGATTAGGTGTAATTAGTTTAAATTTCTGTAATTTGTTTATTATTTTCTGTAATTTAGTGGGGTTTTTTTTTGTACTTTAGATAATTTAATTTAATTTAGGTTATTGTATTTGATTTAGTTAATTGTATGTAATTTGTTTAATTGTATTTAATTGTAGTGTAGTGTTAGGTGTTATTGTAACTTAGGTTAGGTTTTATTTTACAGGTACTTTTGTATTTATTTTAGCTAGGTAGTTATTAAATAGTTAATAACTATTTAATAACTATTCTACCTAGTTAAAATAAATACAAACTTGCCTGTAAAATAAAACCTAACCTAAGTTACAATAACACCTAACACTACACTACAATTAAATACAATTAAACAAATTACATACAATTAACTAAATCAAGTTATATTGTAGCTAGTTTAGGGTTTATTTTATAGGTAAGTATTTAGTTTTAAATAGGAATAATGTAGTTAATGATAGTAATTTTATTTATATTTATTTAAATTAGATTTAAGTTAGGGGGTGTTAGGGTTAGACTTAGGTTTAGGGGTTAATAAATTTACTATAGTGGCGCCGACGTTGGGGATGGCAGATTAGGGGTTAATAAGTGTTATGTAGGTGGCGGCGGTGTAGGGGGGGCAGATTAGGGGTTAATAACATAATGTAGGTGGTGGCGGTGTAGGGGGTGGCAGATTAGGGGTTAATAAGTATAATGTAGGTGGCGGCGGTTTAGGGGGGCAGATTAGGGGTTAATAACATAATGTAGGCGGCGGTGGTGTAGGGGCGGCAGATTAGGGGTTAATAAGTATAATGTAGGTGGCAGCGGTGTAGGGGGGCAGATTAGGGGTTAATAACATAATGTAGGTGGCGGCGGTGTAGGGGGCGGCAGATTAGGGGTTAATAAGTATAATGTAGGTGGCGGCAGTGTAGGGGGGCAGATTAGGGGTTAATAACATAATGTAGGTGGCAGCGGTGTAGGGGGCGGCAGATTAGGGGTTAATAAGTATAATGTAGGTGGCAGCGGTGTAGGGGGGGCAGATTAGAGGTTAATAACATAATGTAGGTGGCGGCGGTGTAGGGAGCAACAGATTAGGGGTTAATAAGTATAATGTAGGTGGCGGGCGTTGTGGGGGGGCAGATTAGGGGTTAATAACATAATGTAGGTGGCGGCGGTGTAGGGGGCGGCAGATTAGGGGTTAATAAGTATAATGTAGGTGGCGGTGGGCTCCTGGAGCGGCGTTTTGGGGGTTAATAGGTTTATTTAGTTGCGGCGGGGTCCGGGAGCAGCGGGATAGGGGTAAAACAGTTTTAGTATAGTGTGGGTGTTTAGTGACAGTATACCAATAAAGCTGGGAAAAAGCCAAAGAGCAGCGAGATCCATGACTGTTAGTTAACAACAATCCGCTGCTCATTGTCCCGTACTTGGTGCGTGGCTTTTTGACAGCTTTTTTGGTAACTTTGGAGAGCAGGTCCCCGGCAGCGATGTTAGGCGATGTAAGGCGAACGTATTGGTGCTGGCGAATGCAAGTAAGTTGACGGGTTGATAAATAGGGGCCATGATCTCCAGAGCTGTACACAGTATTCCATATTTGGTCTAACTAATGATCTGTAAAGTGGCATAAGATCTTTGCTATTTCTGCTACTAAAACCTCTTCTAATGCAACCAAGCATTTGACTGGCCTTGCTGGCTGCACTGCTGCATTGTGTACCAAATTTTAAATCATTTGAAATAATAATTCCCAAATCCCTTTCTTCTTTAATTACAGTCAGTAATATACCATTGAGACTATAATTGGCCTTTGAGTTTTTGCATCCTATATGTATAATATTGCTCTTGGTAATATTAAATTTCAGATCCCATTTATTTGACCAGTCCTCTAGTTTATTAATATCACAGTTCATTTGATCAACTCCTCCTGGAACATCTACCCTGTTACAAATTTTTGTATCATCAGCAAACAAGCAAACCTTCCCCTTAAGCCCACTTCCAATATCACTCATGAACATGTTAAACAAAAGGCCCAAGAACTGACCCTTGGGGAACACCACTAGTAACTGATGCCTCATTTGAATGTACTCCATTAATTGAAACCCTCTGTCGTCTATCTTTAAGCCAGCATTCTACCCACTTAACAATCTTAGCATCTTTTCCAATACATTTTGTGAATAAGTTTGTTGTGTGGGATGGTGTCAAATGCTTTGCTAAAGTCTAGATATGCAACTTCTACGGCTCCTCCCTGGTCTATAATTTTAGTTACATGGTCAAAGAAATCAATTAGATTAGTCTGGCATGATCTACCAGCAGTGAAACCATGCTGTCCTTTGTCTTCTAAGTTGTTTGTCTGAATGAAAGATACAAGTCTTTCCTTTAAAAGAGTTTCCATTAAAGGACCAGTCAACACATTAGATTTGCATAAACAACAAATGCAAGATAACAAGACAATGCAATAGCACTTAGTCTGAACTTCAAATGAGTAGTAGATTTTTTTATAACAAATTTCAAAGTTATGTATATTTCCACTCCCCTTGTACCATGTGATAGCAATCAGCCAATCACAAATGCATATACGTATAGTCTGTGAATTCTTGCACATGCTCAGTAGGATCTGGTGACTCAAAAAGTGTAAATATAAAAGACTGTGCACATTTTTTTTAATGGAAGTAAATTGGAAAGTTGTTTAAAATTACATGCTGTATATGAATCATGAAAATTTAATTTAACCTGAGTGTCCCTTTAATTTCCCTGCAATTGAGGTCAAACTGACTGGCCTATAGTTAGCAGAATCTTCCCTACTACCCTTTTTATGAAGAGGGACTACATTGGCAATTTTCCAGTCTTTTGGAACAACTCCTGTTAGAAGTGACTGATTAAATAAATCAGCTAATGGAGTAGCTATTACGGATCAAAGTTCTCTTAGAACCCTTGGATGAATATTATCTGGACCCACAGACTTATTTACTTTTATTTTTGATAAAGCCATTGAAACCTCTTCCTCTGTAAAAAGAAAAGTACTACTCATATTATTATTTACAGTAACATCCCTTAATAGAATTTCACTATCTTTACCGTCTGTTGTAAAGACTGAACAAAAGTAATCATTTAAACAGTTTGCTATTTGTTTATCTTCTTCCACTACTCTATCATCATTCTTGAGTCTAACTATCCCTCTGTTAGTTTTTCTCTTTTCACTGATATATCTAAAGAAGGTTTTGTCACCGTTTTTTACAGATTGTGCCATTCTCTTTGCAGAGCATTATCTTACAGTTCTTATAAATGGGCATATAATATCTTGTAAATAAGAGTTTTCTGTTGTCCTCCAATAAATTAACATGCTGGCCAAATATGAGAAATATCTGAGTACATTACCATTGATAACTGCAATTAGTTTTCAATAAGCAACGCCCCCACTGTTTACCTTATTTAAAGGAGCCAATCTGGGCTTTTCTACTGACATAGACACAGCTAGCTACTGTCATTTTGTTAGTAAAATGTGGAATTTTTGTTGTTTCTTATCACCTCTACTGAGGTCACCAGAAGTCTACAGTGTGCACTTTCAATGCTCACAAATGTAAAATACAGCATTTTCAGAGTTAAATTACAGAAAAAGATGATAAAATAAATTATGAAAGCCTGTTGCAGTTTTTCTTAACCAATGCCTATTTAAACATTGTAGTGCAAAATAAATAATGATTTGGGAGCATTTACATTGTGTAATTGAAAACAACAATATAGAGCATGTAATTTTTACACTACTGCACTCCTTTGCTTGGGTTAAACACATAGTTAAAGTTCTACTCAGGAGCAGCAGAAGGAGATTAGGCAAATTAGTCTGTCAAAATAGCAATTGGATGACCCCACAATCAGTTGCCATGTCTGTTCGGGACCAGCAGTTCTCTTTGGCTCCTGATTGGGATTTTTAACTATGTGTTTAACATATTTACAGGGCTCTTAAACTTGCAGGGTCAGTAGTGGTAAAGTGAAATATTGTAACAATTTAGAGCTTGTAAATTTTGCACTACAATGTCCCTTTAAGTTTCTTTATGCCCCTTTAAGTGTTAAAGTAAATTTTCCATATGTCCTAAGAGCGCTGGGGTTTAACGCCCTTAGGACGGCATAGAACGTCAAAGTTTTGAAGTGTCCTGCTCCCTTCTCTTTTCAAACACCAACTGATCTGACTGGGGGACGTACCTAGTAATGCAGGAGCCAATCAGCTCCATTTTTGAAACACATGATCGCAGTGACGATCGTGTGCTTTCTTTTTCCATTTTTGTTTATGGTCTGAAGTTGTGCAGATTCCACTTGTAGCAGCAAAGTCATTGGATTCCACTGTAGCAGCAAAGTCATTGGATTCCACTGTAGCAGCAAAGTCATTGGATTCCACTTGTAGCAGCAAAGTCATTGGATTCCACTGTAGCAGCAAAGTCATTGGATTCCACTGTAGCAGCAAAACAATTGTGTTTATTAAAGGGGCAGTCTACACCAGAATTTTTATTGTTTAAAAAGATAGAGAATCCCTTTATTACCCTTCACACAGTTTTGCAAAATAAACACGGTTATATTAATATACTTTTTACCTCTGTGATTACCTTGTATCTAAGCCTCTGCAGACTGCCCCTTTAATTTTGACAGACTTGCATTTTAACCAATCACTGCTGACTCCTAGGTAACTCCACGGGAGTGAGTACAATGTTATCTATATAGCACACATGAACTAGCTCCGTCAAGCTGTAAAAAAACTGTCCAAATACACTGAGATCAGAGGTGGCCTTCAAATTAGCATATGGGCCTACCTAGGTTTAGCTTTCAACAAAGAATACAAAGTGAACAAAGCAAATTTGAAGATAAAAGTAAATTGGAAAGTTGTTTAAAATAGCATGTCTTATCTGAATCATGAAAGTTTAATTTTGACTAGACTGTCCCTGTAAACATGGCATCTGAAGAACTAGGGTTAGCACTTATGACTCATTGTTATAAGTACAAAGGTGAGAAGGAAACAAATAGATCTGTGGTTGCCTGAACGTGTAAAGATTCAGTAATTCAACCAAAAGTCATGTGCATAAGAAAGGACAGACAGATAAAAAAACATACATTATGAGAGAGTAAAAATGTGAATATTTGTGATCAAAATAAATGTAAAAAAAAAACTTCAAGTAGCCTCAAAATATGTACTTATTTATTTCATTGCCTGGTACTTCCTGGGCTTTTATACACAGTGTTGCGCTTGTGTGTTTAATAGGGTGATCATGCTCAAAAATGTCTCTATCATTCATAAGATACAGCAGCATTTAAACTATTTATGCATCTGTCCTTGATACAAACATGAAATAAAAATATTTACATTTTCTCTTGTTAAGTATATCCAGTCCACGGATCATCCATTACTTGTGGGATATTCTCCTTCCCAACAGGAAGTTGCAAGAGGATCACCCACAGCAGAGCTGCTATATAGCTCCTCCCCTCACTGCCATATCCAGTCATTCTCTTGCAACTCTCAACTAAGATGGAGGTCGTAAGAGGACTGTGGTGTTTTATACTTAGTTTATTTCTTCAATCAAAAGTTTGTTATTTTTAAATGGTACCGGAGTGTACTGTTTATCTCAGGCAGTATTTAGAAGAATAATCTGCCTGTGTTTTCTATGATCTTAGCAGAAGTAACTAAGATCCTTTGCTGTTCTCACATATTCTGAGGAGTGAGGTAACTTCAGAGGGGGAATAGCGTGCAGGTTTTCCTGTAATAAGGTATGTGCAGTTAAAATATTTTTCTAGGGATGGAATTTGCTAGAAAATGCTGCTGATACCGAAGTAATGTAAGTAAAGCCTTAAATGCAGTGATAGCGACTGGTATCAGGCTTATTAATAGAGATACATACTCTTATAAAAGTGTATTTTAAAACGTTTGCTGGCATGTTTAATCGTTTTTTACATATGTTTGGTGATAAAACTTATTGGGGCCTAGTTTTCTCCACATGGCTGGCTTGAATTTTGCCTAGAAACAGTTCCCTGAGGCTTCCCACTGTTGTAATATGAGTGGGAGGGGCCTATTTTGGCGTTTTTATGCACAGCAAAAATTACAGACACAGACATCCAGCTTCTTCCTGCATGATCCAGGACTTCTCTGAAGGGCTCAAAAGGCTTCAAAAGTCGTATTGAGGGAGGTAAAAAGCCACAGTAGAGCTGTGGCAGTTGTTGTGACTGTTTAAAAAATGTTTTTGTCATTTGTTATTCCATTTTTGGTATTAAGGGGTTAATCATCCATTTGCAAGTGGGTGCAATGCTCTGCTAACTTATTACATACACTGTAAAAATTTCGTTAGTGTAACTGCATTTTTTCACTGTTATTTCAAAATTTGGGAAAATTTGTGTTTCTTAAAGGCGCAGTAACGTTTTTTTATATTGCTTGTAAACTTGTTTTAAAGTGTTTTCCAAGCTTGCTAGTCTCATTGCTAGTCTGTTTAAACATGTCTGACACAGAGGAACCTACTTGTTCATTATGTTTGAAAGCCATGGTGGAGCCCCATAGGAGAATGTGTACTAAATGTATTGATTTCACCTTAAACAGTAAAGATCAGTCTTTATCTATAAAAGAAATATCACCAGAGGATTCTGTCGAGGGGGAAATTATGCCGACTAACTCTCCCCACGTGTCAGGGGACGCACGCTAATATGGCGCCAATTACATCAGGGACGTCCACAGCGATTACCTTGCAGGACATGGCTGCAATCATGAATAATACCCTGTCAGAGGTATTATCTAGATTGCCTGAATTAAGAGGCAAGCGCGATAGCTCTGGGGTTAGGAGAGATACAGAGCGCGCAAATGCTGTTAGAGCCATGTCTGATACTGCGTCACAGTATGTAGAACATGAGGACGGAGAGCTTCAGTCTGTGGGTGACATCTCTGACTCGGGGAAACCTGATTCAGAGATTTCTAATTTTAAATTTAAGCTTGAGAACCTCCGTGTATTGCTTGGGGAGGTATTAGCTGCTCTGAATGACTGTAACACAGTTGCAATTCCAGAGAAATTGTGTAGGCTGGATAGATACTATGCGGTGCCGGTGTGTACTGACGTTTTTCCTATACCTAAAAGGCTTACAGAAATTATTAGCAAGGAGTGGGATAGACCCGGTGTGCCCTTTTCCCCACCTCCTATATTTAGAAAAATGTTTCCAATAGATGCCACTACACGGGACTTATGGCAGACGGTCCCTAAGGTGGAGGGAGCAGTTTCTACTTTAGCAAAGCGTACCACTATCCCGGTTGAGGACAGTTGTGCTTTTTCAGATCCAATTGATAAAAAATTGGAGTGTTACCTTAAGAAAATGTTTATTCAACAAGGTTTTATTTTACAGCCCCTTGCATGCATTGCGCCTGTCACTGCTGCGGCGGCATTCTGGTTTGAGGCCCTGGAAGAGGCCATCCAGACAGCTCCATTGAATGAAACTATTGACAAGCTTAGAACGCTTAAGCTAGCTAACTCATTTGTTTCTGATGCCATTGTTCATTTGACTAAACTAACGGCTAAGAATTCCGGATTCGCCATCCAGGCGCGTAGGGCGCTATGGCTTAAATCCTGGTCAGCTGACGTGACTTCAAAGTCTAAATTACTCAACATTCCTTTCAAGGGGCAGACCTTATTTGGGCCTGGCTTGAAGGAAATTATTGCTGACATTACTGGAGGCAAGGGTCATACCCTTCCTCAGGACAGGGCCAAATCAAAGGCCAAACAGTCTAATTTTCGTGCCTTTCGAAATTTCAAGGCAGGAGCAGCATCAACTTCCTCCGCTTCAAAACAAGAGGGAACTGTTGCTCATTCCAGACAGGCCTGGAAACCGAACCAGTCCTGGAACAAGGGCAAGCAGGCCAGAAAGCCTGCTGCTGCCCCCAAGACAGCATAAAGGAACGGCCCCCTATCCGGAAACGGATCTAGTGGGGGGCAGACTTTCTCTCTTCGCCCAGGCGTGGGCAAGAGATGTTCAGGATCCCTGGGCGTTGGAGATCATATCTCAGGGATATCTTCTGGACTTCAAAGCTTCTCCTCCACAAGGGAGATTTCATCTTTCAAGGTTATCAGCAAACCAGATAAAGAAAGAGGCATTCCTAAGCTGTGTGCAAGACCTCCTAGTAATGGGAGTGATCCATCCAGTTCTGCGGACGGAACAAGGACAGGGATTTTATTCAAATCTGTTTGTGGTTCCCAAGAAAGAGGGAACCTTCAGACCAATCTTGGATCTAAAGATCTTAAACAAATTCCTCAGAGTTCCATCATTCAAAATGGAAACTATTCGGACCATCCTACCCATGATCCAAGAGGGTCAGTACATGACCACAGTGGACTTAAAGGATGCCTACCTTCAGATACCGATTCACAAAGATCATCATCGGTTCCTAAGGTTTGCCTTTCTAGACAGGCATTACCAATTTGTAGCTCTTCCCTTCGGGTTGGCCACTGCCCCGATAATTTTTACAAAGGTTCTGGGCTCACTTCTGGCGGTTCTAAGACCGCAAGGCATAGCGGTGGCTCCGTATCTAGACGACATCCTGATACAGGCGTCAAGCTTTGAAATTGCCAAGTCTCACACAGAGATAGTTCTGGCATTTCTGAGGTCGCATGGGTGGAAAGTGAACGTGGAAAAGAGTTCTCTATCACCACTCACAAGAGTCTCCTTCCTAGGGACTCTTATAGATTCTGTAGAGATGAAAATTTACCTGACGGAGTCCAGGTTATCAAAACTTCTAAATGCTTGCCGTGTCCTTCATTCCATTCCACGCCCGTCAGGGGCTCAGTGCATGGAAGTAATCGGCTTAATGGTAATGGCAATGGACATAGTGCCATTTGCGCGCCTGCATCTCAGACCGCTGCAATTATGCATGCTAAATCAGTGGAATGGGGATTACTCAGATTTGTCCCCTCTACTAAATCTGGATCAAGAGACCAGAGATTCTCTTCTCTGGTGGCTTTCTCGGGTCCATCTGTCCAAGGGTATGACCTTTAGCAGGCCAGATTGGACGATTGTAACAACAGATGCCAGCCTTCTAGGTTGGGGCGCAGTCTGGAACTCCCTGAAGGCTCAGGGATCGTGGACTCAGGAGGAGAAACTCCTCCCAATAAATATTCTGGAGTTAAGAGCAATATTCAATGCTCTTCTAGCTTGGCCTCAGTTAGCAACACTGAGGTTCATCAGATTTCAGTCGGACAACATCACGACTGTGGCTTACATCAACCATCAAGGGGGAACCAGGAGTTCCCTAGCGATGTTAGAAGTCTCAAAGATAATTCGTTGGGCACAGTCTCACTCTTGCCACCTGTCAGCAATCCACATCCCAGGCGTAGAGAACTGGGAGGCGGATTTTCTAAGTCGTCAGACTTTTCATCCGGGGGAGTGGGAACTCCATCCGGAGGTGTTTGCTCAACTGGTCCATTGTTGGGGCAAACCAGAACTGGATCTCATGGCGTCTCGCCAGAACGCCAAGCTTCCTTGTTACGGATCCAGGTCCAGGGACCCGGGAGCAACGCTGATAGATGCTCTAGCAGCTCCTTGGTTCTTCAACCTGGCCTATGTGTTTCCACCGTTTCCTCTGCTCCCTCGACTGATTGCCAAAATCAAACAGGAGAGAGCATCAGTGATTCTGATAGCGCCTGCGTGGCCTCGCAGGACCTGGTATGCAGACCTAGAGGACATGTCATCTCTTCCACCATGGACTCTGCCTCTGAGGCAGGACCTTCTAATACAAGGTCCTTTCAATCATCCAAATCTAATTTCTCTGAGACTGACTGCATGGAGATTGAACGCTTGATTCTATCAAGGCGTGGCTTCTCCGAGTCAGTCATTGATACCTTAATACAGGCTTGGAAGCCTGTCACCAGGAAAATCTACCATAAGATATGGCGTAAATATCTTTATTGGTGTGAATCCAAGAGTTACTCATGGAGTAAGGTTAGGATTCCTAGGATATTGTCCTTTCTCCAAGAGGGTTTGGACAAAGGCTTATCAGCTAGTTCTTTAAAAGGACAGATCTCTGCTCTATTATTCTTTTGCACAAGCGTCTGGCAGAAGTTCCAGATGTCCAGGCATATTGTCAGGCTTTGGTTAGGATTAAGCCTGTGTTTAAAACTGTTGCTCCCCCGTGGAGCTTAAACTTGGTTCTTAAAGTTCTTCAGGGAGTTCCGTTTGAACCCCTTCATTCCATTGATATTAAACTTTTATCTTGGAAAGTTCTGTTTTTGATGGCTATTTCCTCGGCTCGAAGAGTCTCTGAGTTATCTGCCTTACATTGTGATTCTCCTTATCTGATTTTTCATTCAGACAAGGTAGTTCTGCATACCAAACCTGGGTTTTTACCTAAGGTGGTTTCTAACAGGAATATCAATCAAGAGATTGTTGTTCCATCATTGTGTCCTAATCCTTCTTCAAAGAAGGAACGTCTTTTGCATAATCTGGACGTAGTCCGTGCCTTGAAGTTTTACTTACAGGCTACTAAAGATTTTCGTCAAACATCTGCCCTGTTTGTTGTTTACTCTGGACAGAGGAGAGGTCAAAAAGCTTCGACAACCTCTCTCTCCTTTTGGCTTTGGAGCATAATACGCTTAGCCTATGAGACTGCTGGACAGCAGCCCCCTGAAAGGATTACAGCTCATTCTACTAGAGCTGTGGCTTCCACCTGGGCCTTTAAAAATGAGGCCTCTGTTGAACAGATTTGCAAGGCTGCGACTTGGTCTTCGCTTCACACCTTTTCAAAATTTTACAAATTTGACACTTTTGCTTCTTCAGAGGCTGTTTTTGGGAGAAAGGTTCTACAGGCAGTGGTTCCTTCCGTTTAAGTTCCTGCCTTGTACCTCCCATCATCCGTGTACTTTAGCTTTGGTATTGGTATCCCACAAGTAATGGATGATCCGTGGACTGGATACACTTAACAAGAGAAAACATAATTTATGCTTAACTGATAAATTTATTTCTCTTGTAGTGTATCCAGTCCACGGCCTGCCCTGTCCTTTTAAGGCAGGTTTAAATTTTAATTAAACTACAGTCACCACTGCACCCTATGGTTTCTCCTTTCTCGTCTTGTTTCGGTCGAATAACTGGATATGGCAGTGAGGGGAGGAGCTATATAGCAGCTCTGCTGTGGGTGATCCTCTTGCAACTTCCTGTTGGGAAGGAGAATATCCCACAAGTAATGGATGATCCGTGGACTGGATACACTACAAGAGAAATAAATTTATCAGTTAAGCATAAATTATGTTTTTTATACTAGTATAACCTGTGCATGTCCTGCTAAAGTTCATCAGTACAACAATAACACCAAATACCTATCAGCGAATCAGTATAAGTATCTATCAGCCAATGATCATTAGTACGAAGTGCCTATCTGATAATGATCATTAGTAGGAAGTGCCTGTCAGTCAATGATCATTAATAGGAAGTACCTATCAGCCAATGAGCATTAGTAGGAAGTGTCTATCAGCCAATGAGCATTAGTAGGAAGTGCCTGTCAGCCAATGATCATCAGTAGGAAGTGCCTGCCAGCCAATGATTATTAGTAGGAACTGCCTGCCAGCCAATAATCATCAGTAGGAAGTGCCTGTCAGTCAATGATCATTAATAGGAAGTACCTATCAGCCAATGATCATTAGTAGGAAGTGCCTATCAGCCAATGATCATTAGTAGGAGGTGCCTGTCAGTCAATGATCATTAGTAGGAAGTGTTTATAAGCCAATGATCATCAGTAGGAAGTGCCTATCAGCCAATGATCATTAGTAGGAAATGTCTATTAGTCAATGGTCATTAGTAGGAAGTGCCTATCAGACAATGATCAAAAGTAGGAAGTGCCTATTAGACAATGATCATTACTATAAAGTGCCTATTAGGAAATGATCATTAGTAGGAGGTGCCTGTCAGCCAATGATCGTCAGTAGGAGGTGCCTGTCAGCCAATGATCATTAGAAGGACGTGCCTGCCAGCCAATGATCATTAGTTGGAACTGCCTGCCAGCCAATGATCATCAGTAGGAAGTGCCTGCCAGCCAATGATCATTAGTAGGAAGTGCCTATCAGACAATGATCATTAGTAGGAAGTGCCTATCAGACAATGATCATTAGTAGGAAGTGCCTATAAGTCAATGATCATTAGTAGGAAGTGCCTATCAGACAATGATCATTAGTAGGAAGTCCCTATCAGACAATGATCTTCAGTAGGAAGTGCCTATCAGACAATGGTCATTAGTAGGAAGTGCCTGTCAGCCAATGGTCATTAGTAGGAAGTGCCTGTCAGACAATGGTCATTAGTAGGAAAATGCCTATCAGACAATGATCATTAGTAGGAAGTGTCTATAAGTCAATGATCATCAGTAGGAAGTGCCTATCAGACAATGATTATTAGTAGGACATGTCTATTAGCCAATGGTCATTAGTAGGAAGTGCCTATCAGACAATGATCATTAGTAGAAGGTGCCTGTCAGCCAATGATCATTATTAGGAAGTGCCTATCAGAAAATGATCATTAGTAGAAAGTACCTATTAGGCAATGATCATTAGTAGGAAGTGCCTATCAGACAATGATCATTAGTAGGAAGTGCCTATCAGACAATGATCATTAGTAGGAAGTGCCTATCAGACAATGATCATTAGTAGGAAGTGTCTATGAGACAATGGTCATTAGTAGGAAGTGCCTATCAGACAATGATCATTAGTAGGAAGTGCCTATCAGACGATTCTCATTAGTAGGAAGTTCCTCTCAGACAGTGATCGTCAGTAGGAAGTGCCTATCTGTAATATACCTTTATAGCACCTCCCATTTTACCTCAGCTATTAAAGGCCACTCCCCATCTAGAACATTGCTTGAATATTGTGTTTCCAGTAAGAATACAAAGGACAGAATCTACTAGTGGTGCTTTGTTGCTCTGGATTCTCTACATTCGTTACAAGCTTGCTCAACTTGTTTCTTTCTGATTCACATCGGAATCAGCCGCTCCTGCTCGTTGGGTCATCACATGATCGGATTCAGTCCTCCTGACCTAGTTTCATTCAGCCCGCCTTCATTCTACTACCGCTTTGTGTGATTTGATTACGGATTGTTCACAGCATACACAAACCTCCAGCAGCTTAACTTCAGATCCCTCACGCTACAGTGTTACTTGCATGGATCATCTCTTCTGGTACACGCTGTACACGGAACTGCTCAGTGCCTCACTCACTCAGCTTGTCTCTTACCTGCATTATAATCTCACTGTCTCTCTGCAATAAGTCTCGTGCTCTGAGTTTCACCACTTGCTCTTGTTCAGCCTGTTATAATTCCCTTCAACAGTCACTATACTAATCAGATTGAAACTTTTGAAACAAATAAAGGGGACTTTCATTCATGAAGTATAAGATACTTAATGTAGAAAGCTCCTTTATTTGTTTTAACCGATCACCGTTTTTAGCTGCTACAGCAGCCCTCGGCTAAAAAATTTTTTGCTAAGAGGTAACATTTTCACCTCTTAGCCAAAAGCTGTGCGGTAACTCCGGCTTGGTGCCCATGGGAGCCACTTTCACTTTAAAGATAAGTTGTACTCTTGCTGAATACCTAACTTGGTGCAGCTCGGAACTGTGTTTAAGTTACAACCGGAACTGACTTATAATCAAATCTATGTGACTTTTGGCATTGCATTCACATTGCAGTTGCATATATATATATATATATATATATATATATATATATATTGAACTCTACCACCTATTTCTCAGTTTAGTGCCAACCAGTATCTGTATATATTACTTCAAGATCCTCTACATATACTGTGTTATCACAGCTTCCTGGAACTTGGTCACATACCTTATTTCTGTGATTCAATTTGTCAGGTTATTCATATTCTGACTAACTGCTAACTATAGTACTTACCCATTTTTGTCATTATATTGTGTGCAAACTATTCTTAGCTACATTTCCAAACGTTTACTAGACCATAAACAGTATCTAGTTATAAATTGATGTTTCATATATTCAGTCAATACCTCACACTATCAGACAATGGTCATTAGTAGGAAGTGCCTGTCAGCCAATGATCATTAGTTGGAAGTGCCTATCAGACAATGGTCATTAGTAGGAAGTGCCTATCAGCTAATGAGCATTAGTAGGAAGTGCCTATTAGACAATGATCATTAGTAGGAAGTAACTATCAGACAATGGTCATTAGTAGGAAGTGTCTCTCAGCCAATGATCATTAGTAGGAAGTACCTATTAGACAATGATCATTAGTAGGAACTGACTGTAAACCAATGATCATTAGTAGGAACTGACTGTAAACCAATGATCATTAGTAGGAGGTGCCTGCCAGCCAATGATCATTAGTAGGAGGTGCCTGTCAGTACGAAAACCCCCCACTAAATTACAGAAAATAATAAAATAATTACAAGTTTTTTTAAACTAATTACACCTAATCTAATCCCCCTAATAAAATAAAAAAGCCCCCCAAAATAATAAAAAGCCCTACCCTATACTAAATTACAAATAGCCCTTAAAAGGGCCTTTTGCCGGGCATTGCCCCAAAGTAATCAGCTCTTTTACCTGTAAAAAAAAGTACAATACCCCCCCAACATTAAAACCCACCACCCACACACCCAATCCTACTCTAAAACCCACCCAATACCCCCTTAAAAAAACCTAACACTAATCCCTTGAAGATCGCCCTACCTTGAGAAGTCTTCACCCAGCCAGGCTGAAGTCCTCAACGAAGCCGGGCATTAGAAGGAAGGGAACATTAATATAAAGTGCCTATGAGCTCATGAGTAATAGTAGGAAGTGTGTATTGACTATAAGTAGGAAGTACATCTATCAGCCAATGAATATTAGTAGGAAGTACCTATAAGCCTATGAGTAGACACAACTATAAATGTTTCTATTGTTAATGCAGAAAATCACTTTATTTAGATGCTGTGTGTTCATATGGGACAATTTTTTAATTACAGGGTCCCTAAAAAACACCATTACCTGTATAATGAAGCTGTGTTGTCTTTATCTTCATTTGCAAAACGAAGACAAATAATTTGTAAATTTTAGTGCAGATCATAAGGGCATATCTTGTTCACTGGCAGACTGAGATGGGAGCAAGGTACAATATGTTAGCGAGTTTGCTATTATAAAAGAACAAGCCATAAAACTCAGTAGACATTCAGTGGTTTGTATAATATTTGGTTTATCTCTAGTGGATTTAGGATCATGTAAAGACTGAAAGAAACAGAATAATTCAAAATAGACTATTACAATTTTTTTTAATATAGACAATCATTTGTGGATACATTTTATTTACAGTATTTGGTTTTTTTTAAGCTTTAAATATTTTAATTGCACTAATTTTTGTTGTTGTTATACATAGTTGTGCAGGACTCTTGTTGTTATACATAGTTATGCAGGACTCTTGTTGTTATACATAGTTGTGCAGGACTCCTGTTGTTATACATAGTTGTGCAGGACTCTTGTTATATATAGTTATGCAGGACTCTTGTTGTTATACATAGTTGTACAGGACTCTTGTTATATATAGTTATGCAGGACTCTTGTTGTTATACATAGTTATGCAGGACTCTTGTTGTTATACATAGTTGTGCAGGACTCTTGTTGTTATATATAGTTATGCAGGACTCTTGTTGTTATACATAGTTATGCAGGACTCTTGTTGCTATACATAGTTATGCAGGACTCTTGTTGCTATACATAGTTATGCAGGACTCTTGTTGTTATACATAGTTATGCAGGACTCTTGTTGTTATACATAGTTGTGCAGGACTCTTGTTGTTATACATAGTTATGCAGGACTCTTGTTGTTATACATAGTTATGCAGGACTCTTGTTGTTATACATAGTTGTGCAGGACTCTTGTTGTTATACATAGTTGTGCAGGACTCTTGTTATATATAGTTATGCAGGACTCTTGTTGTTATACATAGTTGTACAGGACTCTTGTTATATATAGTTATGCAGGACTCTTGTTGTTATACATAGTTGTACAGGACTCTTGTTATATATAGTTATGCAGGACTCTTGTTGTTATACATAGTTATGCAGGACTCTTGTTGTTATACATAGTTGTGCAGGACTCTTGTTGTTATACATAGTTGTGCAGGACTCTTGTTGTTATACATAGTTATGCAGGACTCTTGTTGTTATACATAGTTATGCAGGACTCTTGTTGTTATACATAGTTGTGCAGGACTCTTGTTATACATAGTTGTGCAGGACTCTTGTTGTTATACATAGTTGTGCAGGACTCTTGTTATATATAGTTATGCAGGACTCTTGTTGTTATACATAGTTGTGCAGGACTCTTGTTGTTATACATAGTTATGCAGGACTCTTGTTGTTATACATAGTTGTGCAGGACTCTTGTTGTTATACATAGTTATGCAGGACTCTTGTTGTTATACATAGTTATGTAGGACTCCTGTTGTTATACATAGTTATGCAGGACTCTTGTTGTTATACATAGTTATGCAGGACTCTTGTTGTTATACATAGTTGTGCAGGACTCTTGTTGTTATACATAGTTATGCAGGACTCTTGTTGTTATACATAGTTGTGCAGGACTCTTGTTGTTATACATAGTTATGCAGGACTCTTGTTGTTATACATAGTTGTGCAGGACTCTTGTTGTTATACATAGTTATGCAGGACTCTTGTTGTTATACATAGTTATGCAGGACTCTTGTTGTTATACATAGTTATGCAGGACTCCTGTTGTTATACATAGTTATGCAGGACTCTTGTTGTTATACATAGTTGTGCAGGACTCTTGTTGTTATACATAGTTATGCAGGACTCTTGTTGTTATACATAGTTGTGCAGGACTCTTGTTGTTATACATAGTTATGCAGGACTCTTGTTGTTATACATAGTTATGCAGGACTCTTGTTGTTATACATAGTTATGCAAGACTCTTGTTGTTATACATAGTTATGCAAGACTCTTGTTGTTATACATAGTTATGCAGGACTTCTGAAAAGTGTCTTCTGCATAGATGTAAATGCTAGCAATGAATGTAGTTTTTACCAAGCCACTCCCCCAGGGAGCCTTACCTGTATACACACACAAACATATTGTGGTTATGTATTTCTATTTGTGTGTGTATGTATGGTTGTGTGCACGTGCGCACACTTAGAGAATTCTACTTGAGTATGCATAATGGTGATGTGCTGGAACTTGAGAAAAGAGTACTGGAGGCTTAATATTAGTGCAAACGTTTATATATATTCATTAGAAATATCAAATGCTGCAAGCATATGTATCTCCTAAACAGATTTCATTTTTTCTTTACCAAATGTTATATTTAAGTATTAACATTCAAATGTTGATTCTCATTCACTGAAATTGAATATTCAAATGCTGCATTTCAATATATTAATGTAACATTCTAACGTTCAATAGAAACAATTTTCAAGGAGAACTTTTGTATGTAAAAAAAAAAAGACATTCGCCCATCTGTAATTTTGCTTCCGGAAAAGTTTTTTTCTTCTTCTAGTAATACCCCTGGCCCCTTCCTGTTTTATGTCATCAGCGTTGCTTCATATATTTTTAGAGTAAAAAAGTAACTTCTAGTATTTAAGTGAGTTGAATCCTGATAAGATTGTCCTAGAAAACAATAACCTATAAGCTGCAGAATACCACACATTTTTTGCAAGTTACTGTATACATGAAATATTTTTTTTTATTATTGTAATGTATTATTACTATTTAGAGGCCTAGTTATCAAGCTGTCAACCTCAAATACGCTGGAATTCCGCAGCGTATTTGTGGCGAGGCTGATTCGCCTTAGTTATCAAAGGCTAGAGACCGGCAAAAGTAGAATTTTGTGACGTAAACTTCGATCCGCCGGACTCAGTCTGACACAGATCGATTCTTAAGTCACTCAAGATGTTCCGCACACAAGTTCGGCACAATCTGACTACTTTTGCTAGTTATCAAAAAACTAGCAGGTACGCTCGGCATTTTTCCGGCCCAGCGTACCTGGTTTTCAAACCGCCACCCTGGAGGCGGCGGATCCCATAGGAATCAATGGGAGTCTGACCATAGTGAAAGTACAAGTTCACTGCTGCCAGACATCCCATTGATTCCTATGGGAACTGTCTACACCTAACACCCTAACATGTACCCTGAGTCTAAACACCACTAATCTGTCCCCCCTACACCGCCGCAACTAAATAAAGTTATTACCCCCTAAACCGCCGCTCCCGGAGCCCACCGCAACTATAATAAATGTATTAACCCCTAAACCGCCGCTCCCGGGCGTATTGGGCCGGCGAAGGCAGGAAAGTTGACACGTTGATAACTACCCCCCATTGTCTGCAAGAAAAATGAAAAAAAATGTGAAAGATTATAATTGTTATGGTCCTTTTTACAATTGAATAAAACTTTTAAAAAAGCGATTGAAAATAGGGAATTAGTTACAATTAAAATAAATTTAAAAAGTTCAAACAATGTGAATAAAAATCGGTGCACTGAAGCAAGTAAGAAGATTCCAAAGATCCTAAATCTGGAGACAGGAAAATTATGAACAGCTGTAACGATTCCAATGACGCCTCCGATGTATCTGTTGCAGTGTGTACCTTATACAGATGAAAATGTATATAGTGCAATGCTGTAACGGCCAACAGAAATAATCCTCAGACAAGTCAGTACTCACGTAGTATAGAGGTACTCACGTAGTATAGAGGTACTCACGTAGTATAGAGGTACTATAACGAAAATAGCTCAAATCAGAAATCCTCCGGTAAAAAAAACAGAACTCTTCCAGACTTGAAAATATTTATTAAAACTATAAAATAACTGCTGTCTCCAACTTACAGTAGTAGTAAGCCCTATTATCTAAACTCCAGTTTAAAGGGACACTAAACATTAAATACATTTCATGCACACGGCTCTAATCATAGGTGCTGCCATTTTAAAATCTAAATTACACTGCAGGTATCTGATGGAGAGTTGCTGCACTCGTGCATACTTTTAAGTTACCTTTCAGTATTTTAATTGTGAGATTTCCAATGGAGTGACCCGTCTGTGTGAAGTGGTGTCCAACTGGGGTGCAGTAATTGTTTTCTTTGTGGTTAATATACTGTAGTATCTATGCAGCTGTTGTCAAGTTTCCCCTATGTAGATTTCCCAGTAACATGCTGTGCACTATATAATGTATACCATATGCTGTGCACTGTATCATGTATACCGCATGCTGTGCACTGTATCATGTATACCGCATGCTGTGCACTATATAATGTATACCATATGATGTGCACTGTATCATGTATACCGCATGCTGTGCACTGTATCATGTATACAACATGCTGTGCACTGCATCATGTATACCATACGCTGTGCACTGTATCATGTATACCATATGCTGGGCACTGTATCATGTATACCATATGATGTGCTCTGTATCATGTATACCATATGCTGTGCACTGTATCATGTATACCTCATGCTGTGCACTGTATCATGTATACCACATGCTGTGCACTGTATCATGTATACCACATGCTGTGCACTGTATCATGTATACCATATGCTGTGCACTGTATCATGTATACCTCATGCTGTGCACTGTATCATGTATACCGCATGCTGTGCACTGTATCATGTATACCATATGCTGTGCACTGTATCATGTATACCAGAATGCTGTGCACTGTATCATGTATATCATATACTGTGCACTGTATCATGTATACCATATGCTGTGCACTGTATCATGTATACCGCATGCTGTGCACTGTATCATGTATACCATATGCTGTGCACTGTATCATGTATACCATATGCTGTGCACTGTATCATGTATACCATATGTTGTGCATTGTATCATTTATACCACATGCTGTGCCCTGTATCATGTATACCATATGCTGTGTACTGTATCATGTATACCATATGCTGTGCACTATATAAAGTATACCATATGCTGTGCATTGTATCATGTATGCCATATGCTGTGCACTATATAATGTATACCATATGCTGTGCCCTGTATCATGTATACCATATGCTGGGCACTGTATCATGTATACCATATGCTGTGCACTATATAATGTATACCATATGCTGTGCATCAGGGGCGTATTTAGGTTTTGTGCTGCCCTAGGCATTTAAGATTCTGCTGCAGCACCCCCCCCCCCCCCCCCACACACACACACACACACACACACACACATGTTTTTAAGCCTTTGTGCACATTAATATTTTTTGGGTCAAGGTGTAAATTTATTATTGTTTTTATTTTATTCATAAACAAAGTAAATGTAAAGGGAAAGAAGGAAGGGAGGGAGATAAGGAAGGGAGGGAGATAAGGAAGGGAAGGAGATAAGGGAGGGAGAGAAGGGAGGGAGAAAGAGAAGGAGGGAGAGGAGTGAGAGGAGAGGAGGGAAGGAGAGGAGAGAATGAGGGAGGGAGGGAGGGAGGGAGAAGAGAGAGGAGGGAGGGAGAGAGGAGGAAGGAGGAAGGGAGAGAGAAGGGAGGGAGAGAGGAAGGAGGGACTGTATCATGTATACCATATGCTGTGCACTGTATCATGTATACCGCATGCTGGGCACTGTATCATGTATACCATATGCTGTGCACTGTATCATGTATACCATATGCTGTGCTCTGTATCATGTATACAATATGCTGTGCACTGTATCATTTATACCACATGCTGTGCACTGTATCATGTATACCTCATGCTTTGCAATGTATCATGTATACCTCATGCTGTGCACTGTATCATGTATACCTCATGCTGTGCACTGTATCATGTATACCGCATGCTGTGCACTGTATCATGTATACCATATGCTGTACACTGTATCATGTATACCACATGCTGTGCACTGTATCATGTATACCACATGCTGTGCACTGTATCATGTATAAAACATGCTGTGCACTGTATCATGTATACCGCATGCTGTGCACTGTATCATGTATACCGCATGCTGTGCACTGTATCATGTATACCGCATGCTGTGCATTATATCATGTATACAACATGCTGTGCACTGTATCATGTATACCATATGCTGTGCACTGTATCATGTATACCGCATGCTGTGCATTGTATCATGTATACCATATGCTGTGCACTGTATCATGTATACCATATGCTGTGCACTGTATCATGTATAACTCATGCTGTGCACTGTATCATGTACACCATATGCTGTGCACTGTATCATGTATACCGCATGCTGTGCACTGTATCATGTATACCGCATGCTGTGCACTGTATTATGTATACCACATGCTGTGCACTGTATCATGTATACCACATGCTGTGCACTGTATCATGTATACCACATGCTGTGCACTGTATCATGTATACCACATGCTATTTCTGTTTCAGGTTAAAGGTACAGTCTAGTCAAAACTAAACTTTCATGATTCAGATAGGGCATGCAATTTTAAACAACTTTCCAATTTACTTTTATCATCAAATTTGCTTTGTTCTCTTGGTATTCTTTGTGGAAAGCTAAACCTAGGTAGGCTCATATGCTAATTCCTAAGCCCTTGAAGGTCGCCTCTGATCTCAGTGCATTTTTTATAGTTTTTTTACAACTTGACAGCGCTAGTTTATGCGTGCCTAATAGAGTCAGCACTGATTGGCTAAATTGCATGTCTGTCAAAAGAACTGAAATAAGGGGGCAGTCTGCAGAGGCTTAAATACAATGTAATCACAGAGGTAAAAAGTATATTTATATAATTGTGTTGTTTATGCAAAACTGGAGCATGGGTAATAAAGGTATTTATCTTTTTAAACATTTCAAATTCTGGAGTAGACTGTGCCTTTAAAGGGACACTGAACCCAAAAAAAAAATATTTTGTGATTCAGATAGAGCAGGCAATTTTAAGCAACTTTCTAATTTACTCCTATTATCAATTTTTATTTGTTCTCATGCTATCTTTATTTGAAAAAGAAGGCAGCACTTTTTTATTGGTGGATGAATTTATCCACCAATCAGCAAGAATAACCCAGGTTGTTCACCAAAATTGGGCCGATACCAAGAGAATGAAGAAAATTTGATATTAGGAGTAAATTAGAAAGTTACTTATTATGTCATGCTCTATCTGAATCACGAAAGAAAAAAATTGGGTTCAGTGTCCCTTTAATGGTAGATAGAATGGGTTAAATGAGTTATGGAATGTTTGCAAATGTTCCTCTCCTTTTGTCCATGATAAAAATATAATTTATGTAGCGTTAATATTTATGAGTAGTGATGTCGCGAACAGTTCTGCCTTGAATAGTTCGCAGCGAACATAGCATGTTCGCGTTCGCAGCGGACGGCGAACATATGCAATGTTCGATCCGCCTCCTATTCGTCATCATTGAGTAAACTTTGACCCTGTAGCTCACAGTCACAAGACACATTCCAGCCAATCAGCAGCAGACACTCCCTGCATTCTTAGTGAGAGGAGGGACAGTGTAGCAGCTGCTGATTTAATAGGGAAATCAATAGCTAGGCTAGTGTATTCAGTGTCCACTACAGTCCTGAAGGACTCATTTGATCTCTGCTGTAAGGACAGCACCCCAAAAAGCCCTTTTTAGGGCTAGAACATCAGTCTGCTTTTTTTTTTTTTCAATGTGTAATCTAATTGCAGTTGCCTGCCTGCCAGCTCAGGCTCACAGCGTATACTGTGCCCACTTGCCCAGTGCCACCACTCATATCTGGTGTAACAGTAGTGTACATTTAAAATAAAAATAAAAACTTTTTTAATTTGAAATAATAGCAGTAATTTTCCTTCACACGTGTGCGTTTCAGGGCCTGCCAGGGTACAGTGTCACACCAGTGCAAGTCGTATCTGCTAAAACAGTAGTGTACATTTAAAAAAAAACCAAAAAACTTTTTTTACTGTGAAATAATAGCAGTCAGTTTCCCTCACACGTGTGCGCTCCAGGTCCTGCCAGGGCACAGTGTCACACCAGTGCAAGTCATATCTACTAAAACAGTAGTGTACATACATTTAAAAAAAAACCCAACCTTTTTTTACTCTGAAATAATAGCAGTCAGTTTCCCTCACACGTGTGCGTTCCAGGTCCTGCCAGGGCACAGTGTTACACCAGTGCAACTCATATCTGCTAAAACAGTAGGGTACATTTAAAAAAAAAAAAACCTTACACTACCTGAACGATACAACATCATACCTGATTTTTTAAAGCACGTTATTCCAAACACTTTAGGAATGTTAGGTGATTTATGCCCTTTATGGGTTCAAAGCAGACTCTGCATCAACTATGTAATTTTCCGTGGGAGTTTTGCCATGGATCCCCCTCCGGCATGCCACAGTCCAGGTGTTAGTCCCCTTGAAACAACTTTTCCATCACTTTTGTTGCCAGAAAGAGTCCCTGTGGGTTTTAAAATTCACCTGCCTATTGAAGTCTATGGCGGTTCATCCGGTTCGCCAGTTCGCGAACTTTTGCGGAAGTTCGCGTTCGCCGTTCGTGAACGCAAAATTTTAGGTTCGCAACATCACTATTTATGAGGTTTATGGGGGTGAATGGTTAGGAAACTCTGTTTAATGGGACAGTAAAGTCAAAATTAAACATTCATGATTCTGATAGAGATTGCAATTTTAAACAACTTTCATTTTTACTGAAGTTATCAAATTTGCTTCATTCTCTTTGTATCTTTTATTGAAGAGTAAAACTAGGAAGTTTCATTTTGCAACATTGTAATACAAAGCTAAAAATAATGTTGCAAATTACTGCTGCCATATTGTTCTAAATACACGTGCACTCTCCAGAGCTCTTATGAGCCTACTTAGTTTTACTCTTCAATAATAGATACCAAGGGAACGAAGCAAATTTGATAACAGAAGTTAATTGGAAACTTGTTTAAAAGTGCACGCTCAATCTGAATCATAATAGTTACATTTTGACTTTACTGTCCCTTTAAGGGCAGCCATTAATAGGTTTGCATATTGTGGGGCCATGTTTGTGCCCATAGCAGCTCTGGTCATTTGTAAATAAATGTTATTGTTGAAACTGAAATAATTGTGGGTGAGGATGAATTCTATAAGTTTAGTGGCTATTTCAGTATTGTATTTTTGACTATTTATTTGGGATAAGAGGAATTTAGAACAGAATTCAATTCAATCTTTATGGGGGATTTTGCTATACAAGGATTCTACATCCATGATAACTAGTATGGTATTGGGGGTAATTCCTGGATCTGGCTAAGTTTAGTTAAAAAAATTAAGTGGTGTCTTGTATGAAGCTTTTATTGTTAGTAACTAGTGGCTTTTTTTTCTCTTTAAAGGACACTGAAGTCACTTGTTGTATATTTCATTTTTGATTGACAAGTAATTGTAATATTGCATATGATATTGCTTTTTTTAATGAAACAAAGTAAAACAATGAGAACAGTGTAACTAAAATAAATGTTTAATTGTTTAAGGAAGGTGTCTTTTTTTCTACATACAGTTTATGACCCTCAAGTACAGCACTGCAGATAATATTGATGTATGTTTAACCCTCAGACTGCTTGACGTGCTTCACATACTGTTCACCATAAGCAATTGCAATATACGTTTCAGTCCTTTCTGTATGGTAATCCATGCGGAATGTTGTGAAATGAATTGAGTTGTAATATTCTCTTTCTATATTACAATGTGACCAGTCTTTGATTCCACAGGAAGCAGAAAGGTTCACAGATGTCTTTAAATAGAAATTGTCTGTGCGTGGGCAACAGCTCTTAGTTCAGGAAGGCGCTCGTACGCGTGTCTGTAGCTTCGTATCAGCACAAGCACATTAGTGCAAATGCTGCGCATGGTTCCCATGAAAGATACAAAAATAGAATCAACTGCTCTTGCAGTGTATATTGTGTTGACATTTAAACACTTGTACATTTTTGTTCACCTTTTTATTGGCAACATCTCAGTGTTAATCAATAGAACTAGTGCAAATATTCTCATATGTACAATGTGTGTATTTTATGCATTTATTTGTTCGCATTACTTAACCACTTAGCTCTGTAGTATAAAGTGTTTATGGATTACTAGTCCTAAAGCCCGTTCACACGGGCCGTGTTGTGTTGTGTTCTCTCTCTCTCTCTCTCTTCTCTCTCTCTCTCTCTCTCCTGCGCGCGATCAGCTGTGCTGCCCGGTCCTCGCGCTGCTGTCGGGTGGGTGCGCGTGCGATCAGCTGCAAGAGTTTGTCTGAACTGCGCATGACAGCTTCAGACAAACTCTTGTCTTTTATAATATAGGATTGTAATTATCTTCATTCAAACATTAAAACCTCACATTCAAAATATTTTATTTATTTTTTGGCTTAATTTTCTGATTAGTAAATTCTCTTTTACATGGCCAATAAATTCAGAGCATCTAGATTTTTAAAAAATATTTTTGTAGACCAACAAGGAGGTAAAAAAATCACTTAAAGGGACATTAAAAGGAACATACAGGGGCAAAAATAGAATACTCTAAAGTGTTAGAAAATGTTATTATTTACTGTCGCTTGCATATAACTGTGTTTTGCCCCTGCAGAAATGGTTAAACATATAGCTGAATTCAGCTCCAGAGCAGAAATGCACTACTGAGAGCTAGATAAACACATCTGGCAAGCGAATGACAAGAGGCATGTGCTGTATGTGTAGTCACCAATTAGCAGCTAGCTCCCAGTAGTGCCTTGCAGGTATGCTTTCAACAAAGGATACAAAGTGAATAAAGCAAATTTGATATTAGAAGTAACTTTTTTAAAGTTGGCTAAAATTGCATTCTCTGAATTATGAAAGATTTATTTTTACTTTAGCACAATAACTTTTAAATAATTTTCTCATTTGCCTTTATTAAGTTTTTCTGTGTAAGATTAAATGAAAGTAAATCATTAGCATTTTTCTTACAGACATAAATTGTGGTTCTTGAAAACATTTTATTCATTTTACAATAGATTAATATTTTATATCCTTCTAAAGAGAATGAGACAGCTGTGTACGTGTATAATGTATTTTGTACTCTGTAAAGCAGCAGCACATGAGATTCATTTGATCACGTGCAGAACCATAACACGACGTGTCTTCTGTGCAGGAAAATGTGAGCACAGTAGCTACAGTGTGCAGGAAGTAGACTACCTTGTCAGATTGGAGACTTTTAATGTAATTTACCCTCACACAAACGCACACATTTGGTACAATAGGGAGATTGCACAGTTTGAATTGTGAGATGCTTGTACACACACAGTTACAGTAGTGAGATACACACATGATGACAAGGGTTGCTTATGCAGTGAGAATAGTGAGATGGTTGTGCACATGGTGACAGTAGTGAGATGGTTGTGCCTATAGTGACAGTAGTGAGATGGTTGTGCACAAGGTGACAGTAGTGATATGCTTGCACACACACAGTTACAGTAGTGAGATACACACATGATGACAGGGGTTGCTTATACAGTGAGAATAGTGAGATGGTTGTGCACATGGTGACAGTAGTGAGATGGTTGTGCACATGGTGACAGTAGTGAGATGGTTGTGCACATGGTGACAGTAGTGAGATGGTTGTGCCTATAGTGACAGTAGTGAGATGGTTGCACACATATTGACAGTAGCGAGATGGTTGTGCACAAGGTGACAGTAGTGAGAGGGTTGCACACATGGTAACAGTAGTGAGATGGCTGTGCACGTGGTGACAGCAGTGAAATGGCTGCACAGGGTAACAGTAGTGAGATGGTTGTACACAAGGTGACAGTAGTAAAATGGTTGCACAGATGGTGACAGTAGTGAGATGGTTCCACAAATGGTGACAGTAGTGAGATGGTTGTACACAAGGTGACAGTAGTGAGATGGTTGCACAGGGTGACAGTAGTGAGATGGTTGCACACAAGGTGACAGTAGTGAGATGGTTGTGCACAAGGTGACAGTAGTGAGATGGTTGCACAGATGGTGACAGTAGTGAGATGGTTGCACAGGGTGACAGTAGTGAGATGGTTGCACACATAGTGACAGTAGTAAGATGGTTGCACACATAGTGACAATAGTGAGATGGTTGTGTTCATAGTGACAGTAGTGGGATGGCTGTACACAAGGTGACAATAGTGAAATGGTTGTGCACATGGTGACAGTAGTGAGATGGTTGCACACATGGTGACAGTAGTGAGATGGTTGCACACAAGGTGACAGTAGTGAGATGGTTGCACACATAGTGACAATAGTGAGATGGTTGTGTTCATAGTGACAGTAGTGGGATGGCTGTACACAAGGTGACAATAGTGAAATGGTTGTGCACAGGGTGACAGTAGTGAGATGGTTGCACACATGGTGACAGTAGTGAGATGGTTGCACACAAGGTGACAGTAGTGAGATGGTTGTGCACAAGGTGACAGTAGTGAGAGGGTTGCACAGATGGTGACAGTAGTGAGATGGTTGCACACATAGTTACAGTAGTGAGATGGTTGCACACAAGGTGACAGTAGTGAGATGGTTGTGCACAAGGTGACAGTAGTGAGATGGTTGCACAGATGGTGACAGTAGTGAGATGGTTGCACACATGGTGACAGTAGTGAGATGGTTGCACACATGGTGACAGTAGTGAGATGGTTGCACACATAGTGACAATAGTGAGATGGTTGTGTTCATAGTGACAGTAGTGGGATGGCTGTGCACAGGGTGACAGTAGTAAGAGGCTTGTGCACATGGTGACAGTAGTGAGATGGCTGTGCACATGGTGACAGTAGTGAGATGATTGCACACAAGGTGACAGTAGTTAGATGGTTGCACATGGTGACAGTAGTTAGATGGTTGCACATGGTGACAGTAGTGAGATGGTTGTGCACATGGTGACAGTAGTGAGAGGGTTGTGCACATGGTGACAGTAGTGAGATGGCTGTGCACAAGGTGACAGTAGTGAGATGGTTGCACACAAGGTGACAGTAGTTAGATGGTTGCACACAAGGTGACAGTAGTTAGATGGTTGCACACAAGGTGACAGTAGTTAGATGGTTGCACACAAGGTGACAGTAGTTAGATGGTTGCACAGGGTGACAGTAGTTAGATGGTTGCATAGGGTGACAGCAGTGAGATGGTTGTGCACATGGTGACATTAGTGAGAGGGTTGTGCACATGGTGACAGCAGTGAGATGGTTGTGCACATGGTGACAGCAGTGAGATGGTTGTGCACATGGTGACAGTAGTGAGAGGGTTGTGCACATTGTGACAGTAGTGAGATGGTTGCACACATAGTGACAGCAGTGAGATGGTTGTTCACATGGTGACAGTAGTGAGAGGGTTGTGCACATAGTGACAGTAGTGGGATGGTTGCACAGGGTGACAGTAGTGAGATGGTTGCACACATAGTGACAGCAGTGAGATGGTTGTGCACATGGTGACAGTAGTGAGAGGGTTGTGCACATGATGACAGTAGTGAGATGGTTGCACACATGGTGACAGTAGTGAGAGGGTTGTGCACATGGTGACAGTAGTGAGATGGTTGTACAGGGTGACAGTAGTGAGATGGTTGCACAGGGTGACAGTAGTGAGATGGTTGTGCACATGGTGACAGTAGTGAGAGGGTTGTGCACATGATGATGTATGTAGAACATACAATTTTAAACAGCTTTCCAATTTACTTCTATTATCTAATTTGCTTTGTTCTGTTAGTATCCTTTGTTGCAGAAGCAGCAATGCACTACTGGGAGCTAGGTGAAGGCATTGAGTGAGCCAAAAACATGAGGCATTTATGTGCAACCACCAATCAGCCTCTCCTGAGCCAATAATGTTCAACAAAGGATACCAAGAGAACAAAACACATTAGATAATAAAAATAAATTGGAAGGCTGTTTAAATCACAGTAGTAAACACTTTGTAATTACAATACATGTTTCTGTTGTGTTGCTATAGAATTAAACATCTGCCAGGTCTTAATGTTTTTAAAAAATATTAACTTGTTTGCTGAAATTATTTTTCAGTAGCAAAAACTCTACCTGTCATTTGTCTTATTTAGAGGAGCCAACAAGAGTGTGCAGACAACAAGGCTAACCACTGTCATAATGCAAATATATTCTGCTTTGTTTTGTTATAATCTGCTGAAGTCAAATAGGTAAATATGTGTAGTAGGGTTAGCCTCGATAAGTCAGCAGGGTGCATTTAAAGCTATTAGGATTAGAAAATCCACAACTTTCAGAGCTAAATTGCATGAAAAGGAAGCAAAATAAATCATTCAATTATATTGAAAAGTTGCTTTATTACACCTAACTCAACATTTTATATTAAAATCTTAAGGCATTTACTGTCCCATTAATTTTTCCAAATTAGCGGAGCTGTGACTTTACTAAGGCACATTATATACAGCAGGGCCCCTCATTGTTCGTATTGACTCCTTAAAGGGACATTGTTTTTTGTCACATTTCATGTAACAGGGAACTACTTTTTATTGTCAGGCATGTGAATGCTTTTGTTTGTCAACCAATTAGATTGTGGGGATTGTCTCCAACAGCGAGTCAGCAGGGCAGATAAGAACATTACAGTTGTACCTAACATTCTAATCTATCATTGTTTAACATATTTAGCTGGTGTCACTTCACATAAATGACATAAAATAGTATTTCAATGTCCCTTTAAAGTCACAGTTAAGATATTGGGGGGGTAGTTATCAACGTGTCTACTTTTCCTGCCTTCGCCGGTCCAATACGCCCGCCTAAGCTCGCCTCACATCGCCGCCGCGGACCTGCAAAAATTCGCCTAAGTTATCAAAAAAGCTGTCAAAAAGCCGCGCACAAAGTACGGGGCGATGAGCAGCGGACTGTGAGAGTTATCACTCATCCGATCTCGCTGCTCTTCGGCTTTTTTACAGCTTTTTTGCTAGCCTGTCACTAAGCACCCACACTAAACTACACTGTTCTACCCCCTATACCGGCGCCCGGAGCCTCCCACAACTAAATAAAGTTACTAACCCCTAAAACGCCGCTCCTAGACCCTGCCGCAACTCTTATAAATGTATTAACCCCTAAACCGCCGCTCCTACACCCCGCTGCAACTCTTATAAATGTATTAACCCCTAAACCGCCACTCCTAGACCCCGCCGCAACTCTTATAAATGTATTAACCCCTAAACCGCCGCTCCCGGGCACCGCTGCCACCTACATTATACATTATACCTAGTAACCCCTATCCTGCCCCCCCATACCGTCGCCCTCTATAATAAAGTTATTAACCCCTATCCTGCTGATCCCGCACCTCGCTGCAACTAAATAAATAGTTTAACCCCTAAACCGCCGCTCCCTGACCCCGCCGCAACCTATTTATTAACCCCTATCCTGCCCCCCCTACACCATCGCCACCTATAATAAATTTATTAACCCCTATCCTGCCCCCCACTACACCGACGCCACTGTAATAAAATTATTAACCCCTAAACCTAAGTCTAACACTAACCCTAACACCCCCTAACTTAAATATTAATTAAATAAATCTAAATAATATTTCAATTATGAACTAAATTAATCCTATTTAAAACTAAATACTTACCTTTAAAATAAACCCTAATATAGCTACAATATAAATAATAATTATATTGTAGCTATCTTAGGATTTATTTTTATTTTACAGGCAAATTTCAATTTATTTTAACTAGGTACAATAGCTATTAAATAGTTATTAACTATTTAATAGCTTACCTAGCTAAAATAAAGAGAAATTAACCTGTAAAATAAAAACTAACCTAAGTTATAATTACACCTAACACTACACTATACTTAAATAAATTATTCCTATTTAAAACTAAATACTTACCTGTAAAATAAACCCTAAGATAGCTACAATATAATTAATAATTACATTGTAGCTATCTTAGGATTTATATTTATTTTACAGGTAACTTTGTATTTATTTTAGCTAGTTAGAATAGTTATTAAATAGTTATTAACTATTTAATAACTACCTAGCTAAAAGAAATACAAAATTACCTGTAAAATAAATCCTAACCTAAGTTACAATTAAACCTAACACTACACTATCATTAAATTAATTAAATAAATTAACTACAAATAACTACAATTAAATACAATTACATAAACTAATAAGTACAAAAAAATAAAAAAAGCTAAGTTACAAAAAATAAAAAAAATAAGTTACAAACATTTTAAAAATATTACAACAATTTTAAGCTACTTACACCTAATCTAAGCCCCCTAATAAAATAACAAACCCCCCAAAATAAAAAAATGCCCTACCCTATTCTAAATTAAAAAAGTTCAAAGCTCTTTTACCTTACCAGCCCTTAAAAGGGCCTTTTGTGGGGCATGCCCCAAAGAATTCAGCTCTTTTGCCTGTAAAAGAAAAATACAACCCCCCCCAACATTAAAACCCACCACCCACATACCCCTAATCTAACCCAAACCCCCCTTAAAATAACCTAACACTAATCCCCTGAAGATCATCCTACCTTGAGTCGTCTTCACTCAGCCGAGCAGCGATGAAACCGAAGAGGAAATCCGGAGTGGCAGAAGTTATCCTCCAAGGGGCGCTGAAGAAATCTTCCATCCGATGAAGTGATCCTCCAGTCGGCGCTGAAGAAGTCTTCCATCCGGGCGATGTCATCTTCCAAGAGGCGCTGAAGAAGTCTTCTATCCCGGCGATAGATTGAACTTGATTGAACTTGATTGAACTTGAATCTGATTGGCTGATTCAATCAGCCAATCAGATTTTTCCTACCTTAATTCCGATTGGCTGATAGAATCCTATCAGCCAATCGGAATTGAAGGGACGCCATCTTGGATGACATCCCTTAAAGGAGCCTTCATTCGTCGGTAGTCCGTCGGTAAAGAAGGATGTTCCGCGTCGGCGGGATGAAGATTGAAGATTGAAGACCCCGCTTGGAAGATGACATCGCCGGGATAGAAGACTTCTTCAGCGCCTCTTGGAAGATGACATCGCCCGGATGGAAGATTTCTTCAGCGCCGACTGGAGGATCACTTCATCGGATGGAAGATTTCTTCAGCGCCCCTTGGAGGATAACTTCTGCCACTCCGGATCTCCTCTTCGGTTCCATCGCTGCTCGGCTGAGTGAAGACGACTCAAGGTAGTATGATCTTCAGGGGATTAGTGTTAGGTTATTTTAAGGGGGGTTTGGGTTAGATTAGGGGTATGTGGGTGGTGGGTTTTAATGTTCGGGGGGTCGTATTTTTCTTTTACAGGCAAAAGAGCTGAAATCTTTGGGGCATGCCCCACAAAAGGCCCTTTTAAGGGCTGGTGAGGTAAAAGAGCTTTGAAGTTTTTTAATTTAGAATAGGGTAGGGCATTTTTTTATTTTGAGGGGGTTTGTTATTTTATTAGGGGGCTTAGATTAGGTGTAATTAGCTTAAAATTGTTGTAATATTTTTTAAATGTTTGTAACCTATTTTTTTTATTTTTTGTAACTTAGCTTTTTTTATTTTTTGTACTTTAATTAGTTTATGTAATTGTATTTAATTGTAGTTATTTGTAGTTAATTTATTTAATTAATTTAATGATAGTGTAGTGTTAGGTTTAATTGTAACTTAGGTTAGGATTTATTTTACAGGTAATTTTGTATTTCTTTTAGCTAGTTAGTTATTAAATAGTTAATAACTATTTAATAACTATTCTAACTAGCTAAAATAAATACAAAGTTACCTGTAAAATAAATATAATTCCTAAAATAGCTACAATGTAATTATTAATTACATTGTTGCTATCTTAGGGTTTATTTTACAGGTAAGTATTTAGTTTTAAATAGGAATAATTTATTAAAGTATAGTTTAGTGTTAGGTGTAATTATAACTTAGGTTAGTTTTTATTTTACAGGTAAATTTCTCTTTATTTTAGCTAGGTAAGCTATTAAATAGTTAATAACTATTTAATAGCTATTGTACCTAGTTAGAATAAATTGAAAGATGCCTGTAAAATAAAAATAAATCCTAAAATAGCTACAATATTATTATTATTTATATTGTAGCTATATTAGGGTTTATTTTAAAGGTAAGTATTTAGTTTTAAATAGGATTAATTTAGTTCATAATAGAAATATTATTTAGATTTATTTAATTAATATTTAAGTTAGGGGGGTATTAGGGTTAGTGTTAGACTTAGGTTTAGGGGTTAATAAATTTATTACAGTGGCGGCGGTGTAGTGGGGGTCAGGATAGGGGTTAATAAATGTATTATAGGTGGCGACGGTGTAGGGGGGGCAGATTAGGGGTTAATAAATTTAATATAGGTTGCGGCAGGGTCCGGGAGCGGCGGTTTAGGGGTTAAACTATTTATTTAGTTGCGGTGAGGTGCGGGATCGGCAGTATAGGGGTTAATAACTTTATTATAGAGGGCGGCGGTATAGGGGGGGCAGGATAGGGGTTACTAGGTATAATGTAGGTGGCGGTGGGCTCCAGGAGCGGCGGTTTAGGGGGTAATACATTTATTATAGTTGCGGCGGGGTCAGGGAGCGGCAGTTTAGGGGTTAATACATTTATTATAGTTGCGGTGGGCTCCAGGAGCGGCGGTTTAGGGGGTAATAACTTTATTTAGTTGCGGCGGTGTATGGGGGACAGATTAGTGGTGTTTAGACTCGGGTACATGTTAGGGTGTTAGGTGTAGACAGCTCCCATAGGAATCAATGGGATATCTGGCAGCAGCGAACTTGTACTTTCGCTATGGTCAGACTCCCATTGATTCCTATGGGATCCGCCGCCTCCAGGGCGGCGGTTTGAAAACCAGGTACGCTGGGCCGGAAAAGTGCAGAGCGTACCTGCTAGTTTTTTGATAACTAGCAAAAGTAGTCAGATTGTGCCGAACTTGTGTGCGGAACATCTGGAGTGACGTAAGAATCGATCTGTGTCGGACTGAGTCCGGCGGATCGAAGTTTACGTCACAAAATTCTACTTTTGCCGGTCTCTAGCCTTTGATAACTAAGGCGAATCAGCCACGCCACAAATACGCTGCGGAATTCCAGCGTATTTGAGGTTGACGGCTTGATAACTACCCCCCATTGTGTGTTGGATGTTTTGTTTAAAGGGACAGTAAAGTCAAAATTAAACTTTCAAGATTCAAACAGAACCTGTGATTTTAAACATCTTTCCAATTTATTTCTGTTATACCATTTACTTTGTACTCTTGTTATCCATTGTTAAAAAGCATACAGCAGCCTGCCCCTGCATACAGCCCTTCTGGAGCGAGATATTTCGGGTATGTAGCAAACTGCTTGAAGTTATTATTCCTCCGGATCCCAAATATCTGATATACCATGAGCTACCTAAAATTGCTATGGACGCAAAACGGCACCTACTCCTCCTGATGTTAAACTGTGCAAAAGGACTTATACCAAGATATTGGAAGTCACTACACACGCCCAGCCTTGAGGAATGGAAGGCCGGGGTCTGGGACTTACTAAACCTGGAGAGGTTTCATTACATGAGGACAGGGAGGTTGGAAATACATGAATACATGGTTCTGATCTGGGAGGGTAAGATTATATAGAACATGACATAACAGGGAGATTGGTATGGATCAAGGTGGTAGAACCTGTGGGACACTTGGATCCTCTAGGACAAAATATGGTTAAAATCTCAATAATTGATATTCATTCCTTTTTTTTTTTTTTTTTTCTCTCTTCTTCTTCCCCTCTCTTTTCCCCTCCTTCCTTTTTCCCCGCCCCTTTCCATGTCTTATTCAAAATGCTCAAAGACCATCCAGGGTAGACGCGGTCGGGCCCATCTATATTTAACGTTGCAGTGACAGCTTTACTGGGCTGTATACGTGGTGTTTTTGGGCCTGATGGCGTTAGCCTCAAAATATCTTTGCTTATAATTGGCAACTCACTAAGCTAAATGTATAAACATTGAACATGACAAATGTAATATTGTGGTTATGTATCATTCCTTTATCTCAACTTATCTCCTTTGATATGCTGTAAATATCTTGTCGTTAAGTATATTATTCGTTGAATTTAATGTAAAGGATGTCAATCTATAAATGTTCACTCAATAAAACTTTTATTGGAAAAAAAAAAAAAAAAAAAAGCATACAGCAGCAATTCACTACTGAGAGCTAGCTGGGCACATCTGGTGAGCCAATGACTAGAAGTATACTGTATATGTGCAGCCACCAATCACTCAGTAGTGCTCCTCAGCCTACCTAGATTTATTGTTGTAAGAATACTTAAATAAAGCAAATTTGATTATAGAAGAAATTTGGATAGTTGTTTAAAATTGCATTATCTGTCTGTATCATAAAAGTTTAATTTTGTATTTACTGTCTCTTTAACATATTTGCATGCAGCATTTAGCCAGTTTTATATGTTGTTTGCTTCTGTCAGTAAATTGATTCACTGCTGATAATTCACTTTCTAACGTTTCTTTCAGGGAGTTCATGAATCAAAAGGAGTTTCTGAGGAATATCTGAACCTGGAAGCTCTGCTGCAGAAGGTGGTATCTCCTTACCTTGGTACTTACGGACTCTACTCCAATGAAGGTCCCTTCACCCATGCTTCGTGCATCTTAGGTATGAGGGGCTACCTTCTGGTCATGACATTGGGGCTGTGATGTTTTGGCACATTGGGAACCATATTATTATAGTGCACTGCATTAAAGGGACATATAAATCAACAATAAACTTTAATAGTTTAGACAGAACATACAACTTTAAGATAATTCCCAA
Source organism: Bombina bombina (assembly GCF_027579735.1). Taxonomy (NCBI): domain Eukaryota; kingdom Metazoa; phylum Chordata; class Amphibia; order Anura; family Bombinatoridae; genus Bombina; species Bombina bombina. The sequence continues at coordinate 1,106,558,205 of NC_069504.1, read as the reverse complement.
TATACTTATATTATCAAATTTACTGTATTCATTGTTGAAAAGCATACCTAGGTATACTCAGGAGTAGCAATGCACTTCTGGGAGCTAGCTGCTGATTGGTGGCTACACACATATGTGTGTAGCCACCAGGATATACTTGAAAACAAGAGAAATCTCAATGTATCCTTTCTGGTAAAATATTTTATAAATAAATAAATGTCTCTTGTCATTGGCTCACCAGATGTGTTCATCTAGCTCCTAAGTCTCCTAAAATGACGTGTTCTATCTCAATGATGGCCAACATCCTAACACGTGGGGGCTGAAGAGCAATATTAAAGGCTGCATATAAATTGATAGCTATGAAACAGTCACATTATAATATAAAAAAGCCCAGTGGCACAAGAACAGATTTGGGTAAGGTCGCAGGGTACCTTCTGTTTGCTGTTCTCTCCCCAGAGGGCCCTACTAAGTTGTCATCATCCACCAGAAGCTCCTAAAGGAAACATATTTGGTTCCACTTTTTCCTGGGGCCACAAAAATGTTGGCACAAATTCTTAGTTCTGCTTTTCCCCACAAGCTGCCAGGTGACCATCTCTGCTCTATCTAAAAACATGAAAGTTTCATTCTTTCCAATTTACTTCTATTACCAAATTTGCCACTTTGTTGGTTAGCACTTGACCTCTTTAATGAGAGCATACTGAGGTAAGCTCAGGAGCATGCACATGTCTCTGGGCTCTAATTATCAGCTTTAGAGCCCTAGTGGTGCAGGATCACAGGTGAGTCTGCAATGTAGAGTTAAAGGGAATGTCAAGACCCAATACATCATTTTGATTACTTATTGTTATATACCGGAGAAGCATCCTGCAACTGTTCCCACATCTATAAGCTTGTAATAAGCACATGAAGCATTTAAATATTCGTCTGTTAGGAGCTGAAATTGACCGCCAAGCTCCGCCCACCTATTGCGCGTATATTTTTGTATGTTTAGTTTCTCCAATCATGATCAAGTCTTAAATACATTTTCCCACTTGCACACTCTGACTTGTGCATGTGCAATTTAAAATAGCTAACTGAAAAATATTAAATTTGCACTGCTAAACTGTCCTACAAGAAAACCGCTAACTGGATAAGATGAAAGCTGTGGGCGGAGCTTGGTGGCCATTTTCGGATGCTAACAAACAATGATTATTCAAAAGTTTCATGTACTTCTTACAAGCTTGTCTGGAATGTAACAATAAGTAATAACAAATAAGTATTGTGTTTAGACTGTCCCTTTAATAAATCTTTCTGAACAGATGCTGAACTGTATTATTTATAAATATATCTCTCAATCAGGGGTGGAACTACCATTGGTGCAGCAAGTGCAGTGGCACCAGGGCCCAAGTGTTGGGGTCCCATAGACGACAGTCTATAGGTGTGTGCAGAATGTTTACAACCTAATGCAGGGGAGCTTTTTATTAGTGCATGTTGCAGGTCCATGCTATCTGTCTGTCTATCTGTCTGTCTGTCTGTCTGTCTGTCTATCTATCTATCTATCTATCTATCTATCTATCTATCTATCTGTCTGTCTGTCTGTCTATCTGTCTATCTATCTGTCTGTCTGTCTGTCTGTCTATCTGTCTGTCTGTCTGTCTGTCTGTCTATCTGTCTGTCTGTCTATCTGTCTATCTGTCTATCTATCTATCTATCTATCTATCTATCGATCTATCTATCTATCTATCTATCTATCTATCTATCTATCTGTCTGTCTGTCTGTCTGTCTGTCTGTCTGTCTGTCTATCTGTCTATCTGTCTGTCTGTCTGTCTGTCTGTCTATCTGTCTGTCTATCTGTCTATCTGTCTATCTATCTTTCTTATCTATTTATTCAAAATCATTTTACAAGTAGCATGTATATTATTACTATTGCTTACTAATAAGTTACCTTTGGGGCACCAGGGCACTCTGTATTAACTAGGTAGCTATTAAATAGTTATTAACTATTTAATAGCTATTGTACCTAGTTAAAATAAATACCAAGTTACTTGTAAAATAAATATAAACCCTAAAATAGCTACAATGTAATTATTTATTATATTGTAGCTATCTTAGGGTTTATTTTATAGGTAAGTATTTAGTTTTAAATAGGAATAATTTAGTTAATATTATTAATATTATTTAGATTTAATTTAATAATAATTAAGTTAGGGGTGTTAGAGTTAGATAGGGTTAATATAGTTAATATATATAATATAATAACTATATTAACTATATTAACCCTAATATAATTAGGGTTAATATAGTTAATATAGGTGGCGGCGGTGTAGGGGGATTAGATTAGGGGTTAATATGTTTAATATAGGTGGCGGCGGTATAGGGGGATTAGATTAGCGGGTAATATATTTATTATAGGTGGCGGCGGTGTAGGGGGATTAGATTAGGGGGTTAGACATTTATTATAGGTGGCGGCGGTATAGGGGGATTTAGATTACAGGCAAAAGAGCTGATTACTTTGTGACAATGCCCCGCAAAAAGCCCTTTTAAGGGCTGGTCAAAGAGCTGGTTACTTTGGGGCAATGCCAAGCAAAAGGCCCTTTTAAGGGCTGGTAATAGAGCTGGTTACTTTGGGGCAATGCCACAAAAAAAGCCCTTTTCAGGGCTATTTGTAGGGTTAGACTTAGGTTTAGTGGTATGGAAATTTTAGTATTTTAGGGGTTAATAAATTTAATATAGGTGGCGGCGATATAGGGGGATTAGATAAGGGGTTAATAATTTTAATATAGGTGGCGGCGGTATAGGGGGATTAGATTAGGGGTTAATAATTTTAATATAGGTGGCGGCGGTGTAGGGGGATCATATTAGGGGGTTATATTGTTTAAATAGGTGGCGGCGGTGTAGGGGGATCATATTAGGGGGTAACATAGTTAATGTAGGTGGCGGCGGGGTAGGGGGCTCACATTAGGGGTAAAACATTTAATGTAGCTAGCGGCGGCGGTGTAGGGGGGTCAGATTAGGGGGTAATATAGATAATGTAGCTGGCGGCGGGGTCTGGGAGCGGCGGTTTAGGGGTTAATATATTTATTGTTAGGAGTGAGAGGGGGGATTGCGGATAGAGTGGTATACGTGTCGGGCTATGTTGGGGAGGCGTGTTAGACAGTACGGATGATTTTATAACTTAGTCAGTTTATTTATGCGGCGGCAGTTTCTAAAGTGCCGTAAATCACTGGCGACTCCAGAAATTTGTACTTACGCAGATTTCTGGACATCGCTGGTTTGTCAAACTTACGGCACTTTAGCATCTGATGGCGCCGTATATAAGATAGCTTGAGTTGCGAGCTGAAACTACGGGGGGCGCAGGTTTCCACGCTTGCGCCGAAACCTGCGCCGTATATCGGATCGCGGCCCTTGTCTGCGCATGCTCTATGCTCCTCGTCTGGCTAAAATGTGCTGCATGACGTAATAAACGCATGCGCAAAAGATCCGATTTTTTTTCTCTTCTTGATACTTGCCAAAATGCTAGAGATTTGATTGGCGAAAGGAAAACACGTAAGAAAAAAAAAAGAGGTCTAAGTGTTGGGGCTGCAAGAGCTTGCAATATAACAGGAGCGGTTAAAAATGAAATACAGAAGTTATCCTACAAATGTAAGTTTTTCATGAATTAAACTAATATTCTTTTTAGATTTTACATACAATTTTAATGAGTACTCTGTCTAAGTTTGCCATCACTTTAATTTACCGGTGTGTATCCAAAAAGGCACTGAATGTAGCAATTAAATAGTTAGACAATTGCAGTACACCTGGGACACAATCAGGGTAATTTATATAGAACATAGCTTCTTTGGTAGGAATAAAACCTTTTTCAGTTCATTTGCATACGGTTTAATAATTAGCTGATTGAGATCATTGAACTCTTTTCTAAGCATCACTTTCCAAATGAAATCCTTCTTTTTAATTCTCTGATGTTTTAAAAAATTTACATTTATATTACAGTTTTTTACAATTTAAAGGGAAATTGCACTGTAAAATTGGTTTCTTCTTAATGTAATCCCAATGACTTGTTACAGTTAGCTGTAGAGTATAAAATGGATGGGAAATTGCTCCTTTAGGTTTATTTCAATAAATAAATTAGCTGATTTTGCTGATTGATGCCTCAATCCATTGTTCTCAAGAACATGCCCATATACATGGGCTGAGCCTGCAGAAATAGCAGAGCTACTAATCTTATATCTTTCTATATACCTCTTATCATATCTCTATCAATACACAATGGACAATTGAAAAGGAAAATGCTATTATCTATCTCTCCCCCCCCCCATGCATTGGTTGTGTGAGAGCAGGGGACGGGACTGCACATGTGAATCCTTGTGCATTGGTTGTGTGAGTGCAGGGGGTGGAGCTGCACTTGTGATTCCCTGTGCATTGGTTGTGTGAGAGCAGGGGGCGGAGCTGCCCTTGTGATTCCTTGTGCATTGGTTGTGGAGAGCAGGGGATGGGACTGCACATGTGAATCCTTGTGTATTGGTTGTGTGAGAGCAGGGGGCGGAGCTGCACATGTGATTCCTTGTGCATTAGTTGGTTTGAGAGCAGGGGGCAGGAGCTGCACATGTGATTCCTTGTGTATTGGTTGTGTGAGAGCAGGGGGCGGAGCTGCACTTGTGATTCCTTGTGCATTGGTTGTGTGAGAGCAGGAGGTGGAGCTGCACTTGTGATTCCTTGTGCATTGGTTGTGTGAGAGCAGGGGGCGGAGCTGCACATGTGATTCCTTGTGCATTGGTTGGTGTGAGAGCAGGGGGCGGGAGCTGCACATGTGATTCCTTGTGTATTGGTTGTGTGAGAGCAGGGGGCGGAGCTGCACATGTGATTCCTTGTGCATTGGTTGGTGTGAGAGCAGGGGGCGGGGGCTGCACTTGTGATTCCTTGTGCATTGGTTGGTGTGAGAGCAGGGGACGGGACTGCACATGTGAATCCTTGTGCATTGGTTGTGTGAGAACAGGGGGCGAAGCTGCACATGTGATTCCTTGTGCATTGGTTGTGTGAGAGCAGGGCGGCGGAGCTGCACATGTGATTCCTTGTGCATTGGTTGTGGAGAGCAGGGGATGGGACTGCACATGTGAATCCTTGTGCATTGGTTGTGTGAGAGCAGGGGGCGGAGCTGCACATGTGATTCCTTGTGCATTGGTTGGTGTGAGAGCAGGGGGCGGGAGCTGCACATGTGATTCCTTGTGCATTGGTTGTGTGAGAGCAGGGGGCGGAGCTGCACATGTGATTCCTTGTGCATTGGTTGTGTGAGAGCAGGAGGTGGAGCTGCACATGTGATTCCTTGTGCATTAGTTGTGTGAGAGCAGGAGGTGGAGCTGCACTTGTGATTCCTTGTGTATTGGTTGTGTGAGAGCAGGGGGCGGAGCTGCACATGTGATTCCTTGTGCATTGGTTGTGTGAGAGCAGGGGGCGGGGGCTGCACTTGTGATTCCTTGTGCATTGGTTGTGTGAGAGCAGGAGGTGGAGCTGCACTTGTGATTCCTTGTGCATTGGTTGTGTGAGAGCAGGAGGTGGAGCTGCACATGTGATTCCTTGTGCATTGGTTGTGTGAGAGCAGGAGGTGGAGCTGCACTTGTGATTCCTTGTGCATTGGTTGGTGTGAGAGCAGGGGGCGGGGGCTGCACTTGTGATTACTTGTGCATTGGTTGTGTGAGAGCAGGGGGCGGAGCTGCACATGTGATTCCTTGTGCATTGGTTGGTGTGAGAGCAGGAGGTGGAGCTGCACTTGTGATTCCTTGTGCATTGGTTGTGTGAGAGCAGGAGGTGGAGCTGCACTTGTGATTCCTTGTGCTTTGGTTGTGTGAGAGCAGGAGGTGGAGCTGCACATGTGATTCCTTGTGCATTGGTTGTGTGAGAGCAGGGGGCGGGGGGCTGCACTTGTGATTCCTTGTGCATTGGTTGTGTGAGAGCAGGGGGCGGAGCTGCACATGTGATTCCTTGTGCATTGGTTGTGTGAGAGCAGGGGGCGGAGCTGCACTTGTGATTCCTTGTGCATTGGTTGTGTGAGAGCAGGGAGTGGGGGCTGCACTTGTGATTCCTTGTGCATTGGTTGTGTGAGAGCAGGGGGCAGAGCTGCACTTGTGAATCCTTGTGCATTGGTTGGTGTGAGAGCAGGAGGTGGAGCTGCACTTGTGAATCCTTGTGCATTGGTTGTGTGAGAGCAGGGGGCGGAGCTGCACTTGTGATTCCTTGTGCATTGGTTTTGTGAGAGCAGGGGGCGGAGCTGCACTTGTGAATCCTTGTGCATTGGTTGTGTGAGAGCAGGGGGTGGAGCTGCACTTGTGATTCTTTGTGCATTGGTTTAGTGAGAGCAGGGGGCGTAGCTGCACTTGTGATTCCTTGTGCATTGGTTTTGTGAGAGCAGAGGGCGGGGGCTGCACTTGTGATTCCTTGTGCATTGGTTGTGTGAGAGCAGGGAGCGGGGGCTGCACTTGTGATTCCTTGTGCATTGGTTTTGTGAGAGCAGGGGGCGGGGGGCTGCACTTGTGATTCCTTGTGCATTGGTTGTGTGAGAGCAGGGCGCGGGGGCTGCACTTGTGATTCCTTGTGCATTGGTTGTGTGAGAGCAGGGGGCGGAGCTGCACATGTGATTCCTTGTGCATTGGTTGTGTGAGAGCAGGGGGCGGAGCTGCACATGTGATTCCTTGTGCGTTGGTTGTGTGAGAGCAGGGGGCGGGGGATGCACTTGTGATTCCTTGTGCATTGGTTGTGTGAGAGCAGGGGGCGGGGGCTGCACTTGTGATTCCTTATGCATTGGTTGTGTGAGACCAGGGGGTGGAGCTGCACATGTGATTCCTTGTGCATTGGTTGGTGTGAGAGCAGGGGGCGGAGCTGCACATGTGATTCCTTGTGCATTGGTTGTGTGAGAGCAGGGGGTGGAGCTGCACTTGTGATTCCTTGTGCATTGGTTGTGTGAGAGCAGGAAGCGGAGCTGCACATGTGATTCCTTGTGCATTGGTTGTGTGAGAGCAGGAGGTGGAGCTGCACATGTGATTCCTTGTGCATTGGTTGTGTGAGAGCAGGGGGCGGGGGCTGCACTTGTGATTCCTTGTGCATTGGTTGTGTGAGAGCAGGGGGCGGGGGGCTGCACTTGTGATTCCTTGTGCATTGGTTGTGTGAGAGCAGGAGGTGGAGCTGCACATGTGATTCCTTGTGCATTGGTTGGTGTGAGAGCAGGAGGTGGAGCTGCACATGTGATTCCTTGTGCATTGGTTGTGTGAGAGCAGGAGGTGGAGCTGCACATGTGATTCCTTGTGCATTGGTTGTGTGAGAGCAGGAGGTGGAGCTGCACTTGTGATTCCTTGTGCATTGGTTGTGTGAGAGCAGGGGGCGGAGTTGCACATGTGATTCCTTGTGCATTGGTTGTGTGAGAGCAGGTGGCGGGGGTTGCACTTGTGATTCCTTGTGCATTGTTTGTGTGAGAGCAGGAGGTGGAGCTGCACATGTGATTCCTTGTGCATTGGTTGTGTGAGAGCAGGGGGCGGAGCGGCACTTGTGATTCCTTGTGCATTGGTTATGTGAGAGCAGGGGGCGGAGCTGCACTTGTGATTCCTTGTGCATTGGTTGTGTGAGAGCAGGGGGCGGAGCTGCACTTGTGATTCCTTCTGCATTAGTTGTGTGAGAGCAGGGGGCGGAGCTGCACTTGTGATTCCTTCTGCATTGGTTGTGTGGGAGCAGGGGGCAGAGCTGCACTTGTGATTTTCTGTGTATTGGTTGTGTGAGAGCAGGAGGTGGAGCTGCACATGTGATTCCTTGTGCATTGGTTGTGTGAGAGCAGGAGGTGGAGCTGCACATGTGATTCCTTGTGCATTGGTTGTGTGAGAGCAGGGGGCGGAGCTGCACATGTGATTCCTTGTGCATTGGTTGTGTGAGAGCAGGAGGTGGAGCTGCACATGTGATTCCTTGTGCATTGGTTGTGTGAGAGCAGGAGGTGGAGCTGCACATGTGATTCCTTGTGCATTGGTTGTGTGAGAGCAGGGGGCAGAGCTGCACTTGTGATTTTCTGTGTATTGGTTGTCTGAGAGCAGGAGGTGGAGCTGCACATGTGATTCCTTGTGCATTGGTTGTGTGAGAGCAGGAGGTGGAACTGCACATGTGATTCCTTGTGCATTGGTTGTGTGAGAGCAGGGGGCGGAGCTGCACTTGTGATTCCTTGTGTATTGGTTGTGTGAGAGCAGGGGGCAGAGCTGCACTTGTGATTCCTGGTGCATTGGTTGTGTGAGAGCAGGGGGCGGAGCTGCATTTGTGATTCCTTGTGCATTGGTTGTGTGAGAGCAGGGGGCGGAGCTGCACTTTTGATTCCTTGTGCATTGGTTGTGTGAGAGCAGGGGGCGGAGCTGCACTTGTGATTCCTTGTGTATTGGTTATGTGAGAGCAGGGGGCGGAGCTGCACTTGTGATTCCTTGTGTATTGGTTATGTGAGAGCAGGGGGCGGAGCTGCACTTGTGATTCCTTGTGTATTGGTTATGTGAGAGCAGGGGGCGGGGGCTGCACTTGTGATTCCTTGTGCATTGGTTTTGTGAGAGCAGGGGGCGGGGGGCTGCACTTGTGATTCCTTGTGCATTGGTTGGTGTGAGAGCAGGAGGTGGAGCTGCACATGTGATTCCTTGTGCATTGGTTGGTGTGAGAGCAGGAGGTGGAGCTGCACATGTGATTCCTTGTGCATTGGTTGTGTGAGAGCAGGAGGTGGAGCTGCACTTGTGATTCCTTGTGCATTGGTTGTGTGAGAGCAGGGGGCGGAGCTGCACATGTGATTCCTTGTGCATTGGTTGTGTGAGAGCAGGGGGCGGGGGTTGCACTTGTGATTCCTTGTGCATTGGTTGTGTGAGAGCAGGAGGTGGAGCTGCACATGTGATTCCTTGTGCATTGGTTGTGTGAGAGCAGGGGGCGGAGCTGCACTTGTGATTCCTTGTGCATTGGTTGTGTGAGAGCAGGGGGCGGAGCGGCACTTGTGATTCCTTGTGCATTGGTTGTGTGAGAGCAGGGGGCGGAGCTGCACTTGTGATTCCTTGTGCATTGGTTGTGTGAGAGCAGGGGGCGGAGCTGCACTTGTGATTCCTTCTGCATTGGTTTGTGAGAGCAGGGGGCGGAGCTGCACTTGTGATTCCTTCTGCATTGGTTGTGTGAGAGCAGGGGGCAGAGCTGCACTTGTGATTTTCTGTGTATTGGTTGTGTGAGAGCAGGAGGTGGAGCTGCACATGTGATTCCTTGTGCATTGGTTGTGTGAGAGCAGGAGGTGGAGCTGCACTTGTGATTCCTTGTGCATTGGTTGTGTGAGAGCAGGGGGCGGGGGCTGCACTTGTGATTACTTGTGCATTGGTTGTGTGAGAGCAGGAGGTGGAGCTGCACATGTGATTCCTTGTGCATTGGTTGTGTGAGAGCAGGAGGTGGAGCTGCACATGTGATTCCTTGTGCATTGGTTGTGTGAGAGCAGGGGGCAGAGCTGCACTTGTGATTTTCTGTGTATTGGTTGTCTGAGAGCAGGAGGTGGAGCTGCACATGTGATTCCTTGTGCATTGGTTGTGTGAGAGCAGGAGGTGGAGCTGCACATGTGATTCCTTGTGCATTGGTTGTGTGAGAGCAGGGGGCGGAGCTGCACTTGTGATTCCTTGTGTATTGGTTGTGTGAGAGCAGGGGGCAGAGCTGCACTTGTGATTCCTGGTGCATTGGTTGTGTGAGAGCAGGGGGCGGAGCTGCACTTGTGATTCCTTGTGCATTGGTTGTGTGAGAGCAGGGGGCGGAGCTGCACTTGTGATTCCTTGTGCATTGGTTGTGTGAGAGCAGGGGGCGGAGCAGCACTTGTGATTCCTTGTGTATTGGTTATGTGAGAGCAGGGGGCGGAGCTGCACTTGTGATTCCTTGTGTATTGGTTATGTGAGAACAGGGGGCGGAGCTGCACTTGTGATTCCTTGTGTATTGGTTATGTGAGAGCAGGGGGCGGAGCTGCACTTGTGAATCCTTGTGCATTGGTTATGTGAGAGCAGGGGGCGGGGCTGCAAATGTGATTCCTTGTGCAATATTAAATTCCAGCGGTGGGTGCTGCATCACTCCCTGAAAGCGCAATATAGTTCCCTGTCTATATAATAAATGGTCCATAAGCTTGAATAAGACTCTAGATAAATTTGAGATAATTGGAGAAAATGGGACAGACAGTAAAAAGCTTTAAGGGACATTAAAATAATTTCTTTCATGTAATTAGCAAGAGTCCATGAGCTAGTGACGTATGGGATATACATTCCTACCAGGAGGGGCAAAGTTTCCCAAACCTCAAAATGCCTATAAATACACCCCTCACCACACCCACAATTCAGTTTTACAAACTTTGCCTCCGATGGAGGTGGTGAAGTAAGTTTGTGCTAGATTCTACGTTGATATGCGCTCCGCAGCAAGTTGGAGCCCGGTTTTCCTCTCAGCGTGCAGTGAATGTCAGAGGGATGTGAGAAGAGTATTGCCTATTTGAATGCAGTGATCTCCTTCTACGGGGTCTATTTCATAGGTTCTCTGTTATCGGTCGTAGAGATTCATCTCTTACCTCCCTTTTCAGATCGACGATATACTCTTATATATACCATTACCTCTACTGATTCTCGTTTCAGTACTGGTTTGGCTATCTGCTATATGTAGATGAGTGTCCTGGGGTAAGTAAGTCTTATTTTCTGTGACACTCCAAGCTATGGTTGGGCACTTTGTTTATAAAGTTCTAAATATATGTATTCAAACATTTATTTGCCTTGACTCAGAATGTTCAACTTTCCTTATTTTCAGACAGTCAGTTTCATATTTGGGATAATGCATTTTTTGATTTATTCATTTTTCTTACCTTCAAAAATTTGACTCTTCCCGGTGGGCTATTAGGCTCGCGGGGGCTGAAAATGCTTCATTTTATTACGTCATTTTTGGCGCGGACTTTTTTGGCGCAAAATTCTATTTCCGTTTCCGGCGTCATACGTGTCGCCGGAAGTTACGTCATTTTTTGACGTTATTTCGCGCCAAAAATGTCGGCGTTCCGGATGTGGCGTCATTTTAGCGCCAAAAGCATTTAGGCGCCAAATAATATGGGCGTCGCTTTAGTTTCAATTATTTAAGTCTCATTTTTTATTGCTTCTGGTTGCTAGAGGCTTGTTATTGGCATTTTTTCCCATTCCTGAAACTGTCATTTAAGGAATTTGATCAATTTTGCTTTATATATATGTTGTTTTTTCTCTTACATATTGCAAGATGTCTCACGTTGCATCTGAGTCAGAAGATACTACAGGAAAATCGCTGTCAAGTGCTGAATCTACCAAAGCTAAGTGCATCTGCTGTAAACTTTTGGTAGCCATTTCTCCAGCTGTTGTTTGTATTGATTGTCATGACAAACTTGTTAAAGCAGATAATATTTCCTTTAGTAAAGTACCATTGCCTGTTGCAGTCCCTTCAACATCTAAGGTGCAGAATGTTTCTGATGATATAAGAGATTTTGTTTCTGAATCCATAAAGAAGGCTATGTCTGTTATTTCTCCTTCTAGTAAACGTAAAAAATCTTTTAAAACTTCTCTTCCTACAGACGAATTTTTAAATGAACATCATCATTCTGATTCTGATGACTCCTCTGGTTCAGAGGATTCTGTCTCTGAGGTTGATGCTGATAAATCTTCATATTTATTTAAAATGGAATTTGTTCGTTCTTTACTTAAAGAAGTACTAATTGCTTTAGAAATAGAGGATTCTGGTCCTCCTGATACTAATTCTAAACGTTTGGATAAGGTATTTAAAGCTCCTGTGGTTATTCCAGAAGTTTTTCCTGTTCCTAATGCTATTTCTGCAGTAATATCCAAAGAATGGGATAAATTGGGTAATTCATTTACTCCTTCTAAACGTTTTAAGCATTTATATCCTGTGCCGTCTGACAGATTGGAATTTTGGGACAAAATCCCTAAAGTTGATGGGGCTATTTCTACCCTTACTAAACGTACTACTATTCCTACGTCAGATGGTACTTCGTTTAAGGATCCTCTAGATAGGAAAATTGAGTCCTTCCTAAGAAAAGCTTATCTGTGTTCAGGTAATCTTCTTAGACCTGCTATATATTTGGCTGATGTTGCTGCAGCTTCAACTTTTTGGTTGGAAACTTTAGCGCAACAAGTAACACATCGTGATTCTCATGATATTATTATTCTTCTACAACATGCTAATAATTTTATCTGTGATGCCATTTTTGATATTATCAGAGTTGATGTCAGGTTTATGTCTCTAGCTATTTTAGCTAGAAGAGCTTTATGGCTTAAAACTTGGAATGCTGATATGGCTTCTAAATCAACTTTACTTTCTATTTCTTTCCAGGGTAACAAATTATTTGGTTCTCAGTTGGATTCCATCATTTCAACTGTTACTGGTGGGAAAGGAACTTTTTTACCACAGGATAAAAAATCTAAAGGTAAAAGTAGGGCTAATAATCGTTTTCGTTCCTTTCGTTTCAACAAAGAACAAAAGCCTGATCCTTCATCTTCAGGAGCAGTTTCAGTTTGGAAACCATCTCCAGTCTGGAATAAATCCAAGCCAGCTAGAAAGGCAAAGCCTGCTTCTAAGTCCACATGAAGGTGCGGCCCTCATTCCAGCTCAGCTGGTAGGGGGCAGGTTACGTTTTTTCAAAGAAATTTGGATCAATTCTGTTCACAATCTTTGGATTCAGAACATTGTTTCGGAAGGGTACAGGATTGGTTTCAAGATGAGACCTCCTGCAAAGAGATTTTTTCTTTCCCGTGTCCCAGTAAATCCAGTAAAAGCTCAAGCGTTTATGAAATGTGTTTCAGATCTAGAGTTGACTGGAGTAATTATGCCAGTTCCAGTTCCGGAACAGGGGATGGGGTTTTATTCAAATCTCTTCATTGTACCAAAGAAGGAGAACTCCTTCAGACCAGTTCTGGATCTAAAAATATTGAATCGTTATGTACGAATACCAACGTTCAAAATGGTAACTGTAAGGACTATCTTGCCTTTTGTTCAGCAAGGGAATTATATGTCCACAATAGATTTACAGGATGCATATCTGCATATTCCGATTCATCCAGATCATTATCAGTTCCTGAGATTCTCTTTTCTGGACAAGCATTACCAGTTTGTGGCTCTGCCGTTTGGCCTAGCTACAGCTCCAAGAATTTTTACAAAGGTTCTCGGTGCCCTTCTGTCTGTTACCAGAGAACAGGGTATTGTGGTATTTCCTTATTTGGACGATATCTTGGTACTTGCTCAGTCTTTACATTTAGCAGAATCTCATACGAATCGACTTGTGTTGTTTCTTCAAGATCATGGTTGGAGGATCAATTTACAAAAAAGTTCTTTGATTCCTCAGACAAGGGTAACCTTTCTGGGTTTCCAGATGGATTCAGTGTCCATGACTCTGTCTTTAACAGACAAGAGACGTCTAAAATTGATTGCAGCTTGTCGAAACCTTCAGTCACAATCATTCCCTTCGGTAGCCTTATGCATGGAAATTCTAGGTCTTATGACTGCTGCATCGGACGCGATCCCCTTTGCTCGTTTTCACTTGCGACCTCTTCAGCTCTGTATGCTGAAGCAATGGTGCAAGGATTACACGAAGATTTCTCAAACAATATCTTTAAAACCGATTGTTCGACACTCTCTAACATGGTGGACAGATCACCATCGTTTGATTCAGGGGGCTTCTTTTGTGCTTCCGACCTGGACTGTAATTTCAACAGATGCAAGTCTCACGGGTTGGGGAGCTGTGTGGGGATCTCTGACAGCACAAGGAGTTTGGGAATCTCAGGAGGTGAGATTACCGATCAATATTTTGGAACACCGTGCAATTTTCAGAGCTCTTCAGTTTTGGCCTCTTCTGAAGAGAGAATCGTTCATTTGTTTTCAGACAGACAATGTCACAACTGTGGCATACATCAATCATCAAGGAGGGACTCACAGTCCTCTGGCTATGAAAGAAGTATCTCGAATTTTGGTTTGGGTGGAATCCAGCTCCTGTCTAATCTCTGCGGTTCATATCCCAGGTATAGACAATTGGGAAGCGGATTATCTCAGTCGCCAAACGTTGCATCCGGGCGAATGGTCTCTTCACCCAGAGGTATTTCTTCAGATTGTTCAAATGTGGGAACTTCCAGAAATAGATCTGATGGCGTCCCATCTAAACAAGAAACTTCCCAGGTATCTGTCCAGATCCCGGGATCCTCAGGCGGAGGCAGTAGATGCATTATCACTTCCTTGGAAGTATCATCCTGCCTATATCTTTCCGCCTCTAGTTCTTCTTCCAAGAGTAATTTCCAAGATTCTGAAGGAATGCTCGTTTGTTCTGCTGGTAGCTCCGGCATGGCCTCACAGGTTTTGGTATGCGGATCTTGTCCGGATGGCCTCTTGCCAACCGTGGACTCTTCCGTTAAGACCAGACCTTCTGTCACAAGGTCCCTTTTTTCCATCAGGATCTGAAATCCTTAAATTTAAAGGTATGGAGATTGAACGCTTGATTCTTGGTCAAAGAGGTTTCTCTGACTCTGTCATTAATACTATGTTACAGGCTCGTAAATCCGTATCTCGAGAGATATATTATAGAGTCTGGAAGACTTATATTTCTTGGTGTCTTTCTCATCATTTTTCTTGGCATTCTTTTAGAATACCGAGAATTTTACAGTTTCTTCAGGATGGTTTAGATAAGGGTTTGTCCGCAAGTTCTTTGAAAGGACAAATCTCTGCTCTTTCAGTTCTTTTTCATAGAAAGATTGCTATTCTTCCTGATATTCATTGTTTTGTACAAGCTTTGGTACGTATAAAACCTGTCATTAAGTCAATTTCTCCTCCTTGGAGTTTCAATTTGGTTCTGGGAGCTCTTCAAGCTTCTCCGTTTGAACCTATGCATTCATTGGACATTAAATTACTTTCTTGGAAAGTTTTGTTCCTTTTGGCCATCTCTTCTGCCAGAAGAGTTTCTGAATTATCTGCTCTTTCTTGTGAGTCTCCTTTTCTGATTTTTCATCAGGATAAGGCAGTGTTGCGAACTTCTTTTGAATTTTTACCTAAAGTTGTGAATTCCAACAACATTAGTAGGGAAATTGTGGTTCCTTCATTATGTCCTAATCCTAAGAATTCTAAGGAGAAATCGTTGCATTCTTTGGATGTTGTTAGAGCTTTGAAATATTATGTTGAAGCTACGAAATCTTTCCGTAAGACTTCTAGTCTATTTGTTATCTTTTCCGGTTCTAGAAAAGGCCAGAAAGCTTCTGCCATTTCTTTGGCATCTTGGTTGAAATCTTTAATTCATCTTGCTTATGTTGAGTCGGGTAAAACTCCGCCTCAGAGAATTACGGCTCATTCTACTAGGTCAGTTTCTACTTCCTGGGCGTTTAGGAATGAAGCTTCGGTTGACCAGATCTGCAAAGCAGCAACTTGGTCCTCTTTGCATACTTTTACTAAATTCTACCATTTTGATGTATTTTCTTCTTCTGAAGCAGTTTTTGGTAGAAAAGTACTTCAGGCAGCGGTTTCAGTTTGAATCTTCTGCTTATGTTTTTCGTTAAACTTTATTTTGGGTGTGGATTATTTTCAGCAGGAATTGGCTGTCTTTATTTTATCCCTCCCTCTCTAGTGACTCTTGTGTGGAAAGATCCACATCTTGGGTAGTCATTATCCCATACGTCACTAGCTCATGGACTCTTGCTAATTACATGAAAGAAAACATAATTTATGTAAGAACTTACCTGATAAATTCATTTCTTTCATATTAGCAAGAGTCCATGAGGCCCGCCCTTTTTTTGTGGTGGTTATGATTTTGTATAAAGCACAATTATTCCAATTCCTTATTTTATATGCTTTCGCACTTTTTTGTCACCCCACTTCTTGGCTATTCGTTAAACTGAATTGTGGGTGTGGTGAGGGGTGTATTTATAGGCATTTTGAGGTTTGGGAAACTTTGCCCCTCCTGGTAGGAATGTATATCCCATACGTCACTAGCTCATGGACTCTTGCTAATATGAAAGAAATGAATTTATCAGGTAAGTTCTTACATAAATTATGTTTTTATATATGCATACTATATATCATAGATAAAGTGCTGCTTTGTAAATTATGCAAGCTCAACATGGTTTAGCAGTCCAGGGACATACCCCTTGAAGAGCCTCTTGAGTGGTTTTATCTCATCACATCTGCTGTGGCCAATCATTATATAAAAAGAGAAGTGATAAAACTGGGTTGTGACGTTTGCATTGTACACTCCAGTCTTTTTCTGGTAACATTAAAAAAACAAATAATAATTTAGAGTTAAATTACAGGAAAGTATATGCATAGTATGCTTAAAGGGACAGTAAAGTCACAATTAAACTTTCATGATTCACACAATTCTAAAAAAAATATTAAATTTCTAATTCACTTCCATTATCTAAATATGCACATTCTTTTATATGCACACTTTCTAAGTCAACAGCTCTTACTGAGCATGTGCAATAAGTCACAGTATATATGTATATGCATTTTGTGATTGGCTGATGGCTGTCACATGATGCATTATTAAGGAAAATGTAAATAACTTTGAAATTTGACAGAAACAAAATCTACTGCTCATTTTAAATTCCAAGTGCTTTTGTATTGTCTTTTTATTATGTATTTATTGATTATGATTATTTTACTGTATTTAGTTGTCCTTTAAGTACAATTTCCTTAGGTTTTATTTTGAAGCGCTGCATTCCTGCGGAATCTGTTGGTGCTCTACAAATAACTGATACAAAAATATTTCAAGGGACTGCAACACTTATTCAAAAGTATATGCTGCCATCTAATGGACTTACGGGGAACTGCAAATGTAATATTTTTCAAATATATTGGTTATTTAAATGAATTAATGGAAAAATAATAAAGCCAGGTTTAAATTGCTATGTTAATGAAATATTTTATATTTTTGCCTTAAATTATTGCCCTGGGTGAAAATTAGAAATAACCCATTTATTTTATGTTTTAACAGAAAAGCGCATGTTTAGACGTTGTCCAAAGTCTGGGGATGTCATCACTAAGAACCCTGTTGTGAGATCCAAGAGTTATAACAACCCTCTCCTGACTCCTGTGGCCGAGTATGAGATGGAGAATTTAGCAACCAATGGCACTGGAATCCGAAGGCACTCAGTGTCCGAAATGACTTCGCTTTTGGAGATCCAAGGTTACTCCAATCTTACCACAATTCTAGATAGCAGCTCCAAACTCTCCATGTCTGCCACCAAAACCCAACCCCCAGGGGAACAGGACAGACACAGTATGAGCAACGGACAATTTGTAGCGAATCCTAACCAAAGTGAAGAACAGCAGACTTCAAGAGAGGAGCCACACACAGACTCGCCATTACTCCCTGTCCCATCTTCCAGCCCTGAGACAATAGTTGATAGAATTTTAGAGTCTATAGACTCTGACTCAGAAGGCATTTTTATTGATTTTGGAAAAAGCTGTGCCAAATCTTCTGGATACACAATGGATGTGAGCAGACAGAGCCTTATATAAAGAGAAATAGAAGTTTTATAGTTGTCATTTGTTTTATACGTTGTTGGGTCTATTTGGTTTGTGTTTTGGTACGAAGGGTATTCTTGGAAATTTTTCACTGAAACAGAAATCACACAAATCTGGGATAAAATGTATTTACTAGTTCTTTTGGTTTTCATAGTTTTTATGGTGTATCTCATCCTACCAGAATTTTCTTATATCAAAAAACATAGACTCATAAATCCGTAAACTTAAAGAGACGTGAAACCGAAACTTTTTCTTTTATGATTTAGATAGTGTGTGCATTTTTTGTTAAAAAAAAGTTTTAACACTGCTGCTATCTGATAGTCAAAAGCATTATTGGACAAACTGCTGCATATAGTTGTCCAGACACGTGCACACTAAATATCTAGGTATCTATTTAATAATGAATACAATGAAAAAGAAGTTAATTTGATAATAGAAATTATACACTCATGTCCCTTTTATTGCATTTAAACCTACAGAGCTAGTTTAAATCTGTTTTCCCCATTAAATCATAAAAATAGACTGTAAGAAACTTGCTTTTAGAAAACGTAGGCATTTTTCTTTAAAGTTAAAGCTGTTTAAATTTAAAGGGACATGAAACCCACATTTTTTCTTTTGTGGTTAAGAAAGAACATGCAATTTTTAAAAAAAAAACTTTCTAAATACTTATATTACATAATTTGCTTAATTTTCTTTGTTGAAAAGCATATCTAAATAGGCTCAGTAGCTGCTGATTGGTGGCTGCACATAGATGCCTCGTGTGATTGGCACACCCATGTGCATTGCTATTTTTTCAACAAAGGATATCTGAGGAATTAAACAAATGAAATAATAAAAGTAAATTGGAGTCTTTTTTTAAATTATATTCTTTATCTAAATCAGGAAAGAAACATTTTGTAGGTGTTTTCTTTTTTTGTCCCTTTAATGCAAATCTAACAGGAAGTTCATGATTGTGTCATGTGACTGTGTCATGTTACGGACCACACTGAAAAAGTTAAACAATGCACTGCAATACATTTTGAAACTATCTATTTTAGATAGTCTTATTAATGGATAAAGCAGACATGTGCATTGGAAAGTAGGCATCAAGTCACAGGATGGTGACTATACTGATAGGTATTGTGGGTTGTATGGGCATTAGTATGGAAAGTGAACCGTTACTTTCACGAGACAAGATTCTGCATCTGTAATATGAAAAACTTATTCCTAGATACAGAGGTATAGAACATTGTTTCTCAATCGTGGTCCTCATTGACCCCCAACTAGCCAGGTTTTCATTATAGCTGAACCAGTGCACAGGTGAAATAATCAGCTGATGGGTGAGAGCAGGTTAGTAACTATGGTTACTGATCAGCTGATTACTTCACCTGTGCACCGGTTCAGCTATAATGAAAACCTGACCTGTTAGGGGTACTTGAAGACCAAGGTTGAGAAACACTGGTCTAGAACACAACTTCACATGATATCAACTCTAAAATTGCTTTATCATAATCATTAACTGTTACCTGTAAAATGGCTTTATATGCAATTACCAGTAAAAACGTTTAAAGGGATTTTTTATTTATGCACCAAATTATTTACTACATTGCAAAAACATACTTGTTTTAAAAGCATTTTGTTGCAGGACTGAAACACATCAATTAAAAAGCCTTTTGACTGTTGTTTATCTTTCTTCCTGGGGTGTGGCCAATTAGGAACAGTTATAAACAAGCTCTTGCAGATATCAACCAATCACTTTGCAGGTTGGACTCCATCGTCTCTAGGTGGAGTTGAAACACTACAATTTTCAGAGACAAATGATAGGAAAAGCAGACAAAATAAATGATGAAAGTGCTTTGCATTACATTCTATGTAGTGAATGCTTGATTATCAATTGGTTGCAGCATAAGAAACATGATAAACGTACTGAAGTGGCTTTTCAAGGAATATGTCTCATGACTGTAACACAAATATTACCAACAATATAACAGTTTAAAAGTTTGTTTGTTTTTTTAAATTTTTATTCGATGTTACTTACCAATACAAAAAAACATTTTTAAAGGGACATTCTAATGTTGAAATTGCATAATGCACTAATTGGCATTTCTGCATTACTGGCGCTAGCTTACTAGAAGCACTGCAGTAGGCCATACCCGGTCAGCCAATCAGAAGTGGCAGCTGTATGTGACTTCCGTTACCAACCTCCTCCATTGTGAGCTATCTTTAATACTGCACAAATATAATACTCTTCAATACAGAACTTGAAATATTTGCATTATCTTTGAAGGGACAATGTACAATAACATTTCTCACTTTAAATATATTCCAAATAATCCAATTTACCTGCATATTAAATTCTTTGCAAATAGCTTCTTTACATTTATTTTGTCAGATTTCTGCCTGTTGAAACTTCCATCTTTGCTAAAAATGCTATACTGCTGTATTGGCTACAGAAAATGTATCACCTAGATTACGAGTTTTGCGTTAGCCTTAAAAAGCAGCGTTGAGAGGTCCCAACGCTGCTTTTTAACGCCCGCTGGTATTACGAGTCTGGCAGGTACAGGTGTACTGCTCACTTTTTTTCCGCGACTTGAGCTTACCGAAAATCCACTTACGTCAATTGCGTATCCTATCTTTTTAATGGGATTTGCCTAATGCCGGTATTACGAGTCTTGGAAAAAGTGAGCGGTACACCCTCTCCTGTCAAGACTCCTACCGCATTTAAAAGTCAGTAGTTAAGAGTTTTATGGGCTAACGCCGTAACATAAAACTCTTAACTAAAGTGCTAAAAAGTACACTAACACCCATAAACTACCTATTAACCCCTAAACCGAGCCCCCCCCCCCCCCCCCACATTGCAAACACTTAAATACATTTTTTAACCTCTAATCTGCCGACCGGACATCGCCGCCACTTCAATAAATATATTAACCCCTAAACTGCCGCGCTCCCGCCACGCAAAAATTAGTTAAATTTTATTAACCCCTAATCTGCCATCCCTAACATCGCCGACACCTACCTACATTTATTTACCCCTAATCTGCCGACCCCAACGTCCCCGCAACTATATTAAATGTATTAACCTCTAAACCTAAGTCTAACCCTAACACCCCCTAATTTAAATATAATTTAAAATAATCTAAATAAAATAACTATCATTAACTAAATTATTCCTATTTAAAACTAAATACTTACCGATAAAATAAACCCTAAGATAGCTACAATATAACTAATAGTTATATTGTATCTATCTTAGGGTTTATTTTTATTTTACAGGCAACTTTGTATTTATTTTAACTAGGTAGAATAGTTATTAAATAGTTATTAACTATTTAATAACTTCCTAGTTAAAATAAATATAAATATACCTGTAAAATAAATCCTAACCTAAGTTACAATTATACCTAACACTACACTATAATTAAATTAATTACCTAAATTAACTACAATTAATTACAATTAAATAAAATAAACTAAAGTACGAAAAAAAAAACACAAAATTACAGAGAAAAATAAAATAATTAAAAAAATTTAAAACTAATTACACCTAATCTAATCCCCCTAATAAAATAAAAAAGCCCCACAAAATAATAAAAATCCCTACTCTATACTAAATTACAAATAGCCCTTAAAAGGGCTTTTTGCGGGGCATTGCCCCAAAGTAATCAGCTCTTTTACCTATAAAAAAAAAGACAATACCCCCCCAACATTACAACCCACCACCCACACACCCAACCCTACTCTAAAACCCACCCAATACCCCCTTAATAAAACCTAACACTACCCCCTTGAAGATCACCCTACCTTGAGACGTCTTCACCCAACCGGGCAGAAGTGGTCCTCCAGAGGGTCCGAAGTCTTCATCCTATCCGGGCAGAAGAGGACCTCCAGACAGGCAGAAGTCTTCATCCAGGTGGCATCTTCTATCTTCATCCATCCGGAGCGGAGCAGGTCCATCGACATGGAGCATCCTCTTCCTTCCGATGACTAACACTAAATGACGGTATCTTTAAGTGACGTCATCCAAGATGGTGTCCCTTCAATTCCGATTGGCTGATAAAATTCTCTCCAATGATCCAATCAGCCAATAGAATTTTTTCTACCTTAATTCCAATTGGCTGATAGAATTCTATCAGCCAATCGGAATTGAAGGGACGCCAGCTTGGATGACGTCACTTAACGGTACCGTCATTTAGTGTTAGTCATCGGAAGGAAGAGGATGCTCCGTGTCGGATGTCTTGAAGATGGACCTGCTCCGCTCCGGATGGATGAAGATAGAAGATGCCGCCTGGATGAATTCTTCTGCCCGTCTGGAGGTCCTCTTCTGCCCGGATAGAATGAAGACTTCGGACCCTCTGGAGGACCACTTCTGCCCGGTTGGGTGAAGACGTTTCAAGGTAGGGTGATCTTCAAGGGGGTAGTGTTAGGTTTTATTAAGGGGGTATTGGGTGGGTTTTAGAGTAGGGTTGGGTGTGTGGGTGGTGGGTTGTAATGTTGGGGGGGGGGTATTGTCTTTTTATTTACAGGTAAAAAGAGCTGATTACTTTGGGGCAATGCCCCGCAAAAAGCCCTTTTAAGGGCTATTCGTAATTTAGTATAGGGTAGGGATTTTTATTATTTTGGGGGGGCTTTTTTATTTTATTAGGGGGATTAGATTAGGTGTAATTAGTTTTAAAAAATTGTAATTATTTTATTTTTTTCTGTAATTTAGTGGGTTTTTTTTTCATAATTTAGTTTATTTAATTTAATTCTAATTAATTGTAGTTAATTTAGGTAATTTATTCAATGATAGTGTAGTGTTAGGTGTTATTGTAACTTAGGTTAGGATTTATTTTACAGGTATATTTGTATTTATTTTAACTAGGAAGTTATTAAATAGTTAATAACTATTTAATAACTATTCTACCTAGTTAAAATAAATACAAAGTTGCATGTAAATTAAAAATAAACCCTAAGATAGATACAATGTAACTATTAGTTATATTGTAGCTATCTTATGGTTTATTTTATAGGTAAGTATTTAGTTTTAAATAGGAATAATTTATTTAATAATAGTATTTTTATTTAAATTAGATTTAAGTTAGGGTTAGACTTAGGTTTAGGGGTTAATAACTTTATTATAGTGGGGGCGGCAGATTAGGGGTTAATAATTGTAGGTAGGTTGCGACGACATTGGGGGCGGCAGAATAGGGGTTAATAACTATAATGTAGGTGTCGGCAATGTTGGGGGCGACAGATTAGGGGTTAATAAGTATAATGTAGGTGGCAACAGAAATCAGTCTTCCAGTAGGTGGGGAAATAGAGACAGAGAGGCCAGCCTATTTAAAAGGGAGTTTATGAGGTGCTTTGAATACTATGAGCAAGATTTATCAAGCGCAAGGAGAATTCTCTGAGTAATTCTCCTATGGGTTATCCTCAGCTCGCCTTTAGAAAATCGTATCTGTGCGCTCAAATTTATTTAAAAATGTTGGGGGGTTTTGCGCTTCTCCATGGGTGAGCTAAGGAGATGTATAGATAAATTTCTCCAGTTGGAATAGTATCTGCACCTTATTTATCAAGGAAAATAAGCAACTATTTTCCATGTAAAGGGTATATTAACCAATAGTAATATTTATACAGCGCCACTTGTAGCTTTGTTAACGCCCCTCTTCAAAAAACAGAAAATAGATCTGTTTTTATTAATTTGCAATTCTTTTTTTTGCTCTTCTTTTTATATATTATTTTTGCGCCCCAATAGATTTTATTTTTGTGCCCTATTATCTTTGCACTCTATATATATATAAAACAATCTAATTTAACCCATTTTTCGTTTACCTGTGCTCCTAGGAGAACGAGAGTAGAGTAGGAGATTTTTACAGCCCAATTTTAGGCGCTTTTTTGAATGATAAATAGGGGCATTTATTTGTGTATGCATTTTTAGCCGCAAATAAAGGAGAATAGCAATGATAAATCTTGCCCAAAGTCCCTTAGAAAGTACATTGACCCTTTAAAGTAAGAATTTTTTTTTAAAAAAGCATTAAAAAGGGCATACAAACTGGTACATGTAAACAGTAGAGTGCCTATACTGTCTTTCATCAGTTTTATACACATGCCATAGCACTGAGGCCAGGTTTGTGCATCTGATAAAGGAAGTTAAGAATATAACCGCTCCACTGGCTGCTGTGCAGTTTGTGTGTAGTGCCAGATTCAGCTTTATCTCTTGCAGAGCAATAAATCGGTTTAGTTAAAAGTGTCCACTGTGTCACAGTAGACGGATCGTAGACTCTTCAGTCGTTTTCACTTTCAACTTTCAAATGTTTTGTATTCTGTGCGCCACTTCACCGGCAGGGCAGACCGACATCATAAACATCTCAGCTTCAGCCAGCTAGGAGGCTATTGCTAGTATATGCTGTCTTTTTATTTAAAGCACGTCATGTCAAAGGCCTTTGGAACAAACACTGTAATATGGTAATTTGTTACAACTCAAGTTTATTCAATTAGATGTTTCAAAATGTTTGTCTTTAAGCAACACTTAAATGTATTGTGACCACACTGCCCAATGAATATATATATATATATCTCACCAATGTATGCCATATTTTTATACAGATGATTATATTACAATTCTTTTTTTTAAATAAAATTTCAGAAATATAGTTTATCAAATTATAAAAAAATAAACATAATTTGTCTTTACGAACATTTGTGTCATTATTGAACTGCGCAGTTTTGGTCTTGAAAGTCTCGTCTTAATATTATACAAATAAAAGAGATTATGCATCCAAATACGATTCAGCCTCTCCTAAGAACATTTGTGGATCAATTCAAATATAAAGGCAATTTGAATATGCAGTCTAGTTGTTTTGCAGACACACAAGGTGAGTATAAGTGCAAAAGCTCATTTCCCTCCAGCAGCCGGACAGGTCCGTGAAACTTCTCCTCTACCCTCGGTGAGCAAACATAGCAACAATTACTGTTAAAGGGACATGAACCCCAAATGTATTTTTCATGATTCAGATAGAGAATACAATTTAAAAAAACCATTCCAATTTACATCTACTATCAAATTAGCTTATTTCTCATATTGTTCTTTGTTGAGATGTCTAGATAGGTAGCGTGCACATGCATGAAGCACTACATAACAGGAAATCGTGCTGCCATCTAGTGTTCTTGCTAATGAATAACATCTAGTGCTGCAGACACGTGCACACTCCTGAACTTACTTTCCTGCTTTTAAACAAAGGATAACAAGAAAACAATAACATTTTGATAATTGAAGAAAATTGGAAAGTTTTTTAAAACTGTTTGTTATATCTGAATCATGAAAGAATAAAATTGAGTTTTATGTCCCTTTAAAGTATAACTTCTGCCTAAATTCAATTAGGTGCTCTGAAACTGCTTCTCTGCTGTCCTGCTCCTTAAAGGGACATTAAACACTTTGAGATGGTAATATAAAATGATAAATTGTATAGTTTAAAAAAAACTTTAAATATTCTTTCATTATTTATTTTGCCCCCTTTTCCTGAAATTCCATTCTGAATTTGTGAACTTTTCAGTTCCTGTTAGAAATGGAAGTGCAGAACACTGTTATATTCCACACAGCCATTGGCTGCACACTCGAGTGACCTATTTATATCTGTCCCTAATTGGTTACAGCAGAGAAGGTAACCTAAGTTACAACATGGCAGCCCCCATTGATTTATAGACACTAACATTTTACACTTATTTAAAAAACTTTAAAAATACACCTACATATTATTCTCAGACTAATCTTTTCTTTGACTGCATCATTCTATCTATCATTTATTTAGTGTTTAATGTCCCTTTAAGCATCCTGTGAAGTTTGGGATATGAAGTCCCTGCTTTTCGTCTCAGAGACATGGATCTTCATTCATGACTCAGACAGAGAACACAATTTTAAAAAACTTTCCAATTTATTTCTATTATCAAATTTGCTTTGTTCTGTTGGTATCCATTGTTGAAAAGTATACCTAGGTAGGCTCAGGAGCAAAAGTGCACTACTAGTAACTAGCTGCATATTGGTGGCTGCCTATATATTCTTTTGGTCACTGGCTCTCCTGATGTGCTCAGCTAGCTTACAGTAGTGCATTGCTCCTTTAACAAAGGATAACAAGTGAACAAAGCAAACTCTCTCTCTTTATTCCACATTATTTAAAAGCCATTGTTTGTTACTAATGTTTATTAAGCATGAATAAGGGGTTGTGACCCCGAAACGTTGCTTTACCAAATAAAATTGCCTTTTAAATTGGAGTGCTGGAGACCTTTCTTGCTATTTCTTATTGTTGGAGGGTTGTGGCAGTACCCTTGGCCTTACGTGCACCCTATCCTCTGTGCTGTACTCATTTGGGACTTTGTGCCTTTATTCTACATCGGTAACCATACATTTATTTTCCCTATCTGTGTAATATAGTAGTACAGTGGTTGGTAGGCAGAGTTTAAGGAATTTATCTTTTTGTAAAGATACTTGTTCAAATGCTCCTGTTGAAGGTTCAAGAAAATCAGAGA
The DNA here is from genome assembly GCF_027579735.1 of Bombina bombina. Taxonomy (NCBI): domain Eukaryota; kingdom Metazoa; phylum Chordata; class Amphibia; order Anura; family Bombinatoridae; genus Bombina; species Bombina bombina. The sequence continues at coordinate 1,106,532,236 of NC_069504.1, read as the reverse complement.
ATTGAGGAATGTCTGGGACATGCACGAGGCTATTTTAAAACTTAATATATTTTAGATGGAAATACGGGCAGACTTGGTGGTCTTTTTGTTTATCTGCTGTGAAAAAAATCTATGTTTCCCAGAGCAACAAGAGGTCAGTGCTGCAAATGGTAAACAATATTTTTCAATAATCTACAACCACTGGTGATCCATCACCCTCTGCGAAACATAAGAAAACAAAACAAGTGCTACCTACCTTATAGATCTCGCTAAATGATTCTTTGGGATTTTGAGCTGGTAAATTTAGATTTTAATTTACATACTTCCCAATCATCTCAGCGTTTATGGGCTCATCCTAAATTAGGATGGAAATCCTGCTATCCCTCTTTATTTTGTTTATCTCTAAGTTTTACTATGGAACACATAGGACTCTCCAAACCCTTCCAGAGAATACTCAGCCCCTACTCCCAGGGTGCCAAGTCTGGTATATCAGAGTCCACTAATTTTATGTGTATGGATGTTGGATGAATGTCTGCAGAATGGTTGCTAGCAAACGGGCTTATGCCCAACAGTTATATCTAATCACTAGTAGTGTCATGTAATGGTATTTGCACACTTATATAGGATCTTCTATGTTGTATGGTTAAAATATTACACTTATAAATGGTGTTTTTAGTGTGTTTTGTGGTAGTCTGAGTTTTATCAAGATACCAAGATCACTTCCATGGTTTGGACGAGGTTTTGATTTGTTTGATTATTCAGTTGGTTCACCAGGGGTGGACCAGTAGCTGTCACCAAGGAATCTATCACAAGGGCATGTATTAGGCTCTGGGTACTGACATAAATGTAACTTCCTGGATAGTGTGCATGTGTGGCAGCCAAGCCTAGTCCACTTTTCTCCCCCCTCTTCTACTCTCTGTGGGTGATGTATCATTATGAAGGGAATCAGATGGAGAGGCCAAGCATCTGGTCTGAGGTCTAATGTGAACTTATAAAAAGCATGAATGCAAAGACCATACATCACATCTGAAGTCTCACTTTGGCATATAACTGGTATAAAGCAGACTATGGAGCAAGTGTTTGATCTGAGGTCTCACTTGTTTGTAACGCTAGTTTTACAGGAGCTTCAGGGGCATGTATCGGCTCTGGGGTTTCATTGAGTATATTGCTGGCATTGCAGGGGGGCATGTGTCTGCTATGAGGTCTCACTTATGGATATTGCTGATTAACAGAAGCTGCAGGGGCATGTGTCTGCTCTAAGGTCTCATCTGTGCATAATGCTGATGTGACAGGAGCTGCAGGGGCATGTGTCTGCTCTAAGGTCTCATCTGTGCATAATGCTGATGTGACAGGAGCTGAAGGGGCATGTGTCTGCTCTAAGGTCTCATCTGTACATAATGCTGATGTGACAGGAGCTGCAGGGGCATGTGTCTGCTCTAAGGTCTCATCTGTGCATAATGCTGATGTGACAGGAGCTTCAGGGGCATGTGTCTGCTGTAAGGTCTCATCTGTGCATAATACTGATGTGACAGGAGCTGCAGGGGCATGTGTCTGCTGTAAGGTCTCATCTGTGCATAATGCTGATGTGACAGGAGCTGCAGGGGCATGTGTCTGCTGTAAGGTCTCATCTGTGCATAATGCTGATGTGACAGGAGCTGCAAGGGCATGTGTCTGCTGTAAGGTCTCATCTGTGCATAATGCTGATGTGACAGGAGCTGCAAGGGCATGTGTCTGCTGTAAGGTCTCATCTGTGCATAATGCTGATGTGACAGGAGCTGCAGGGGCATGTGTCTGCTGTAAGGTCTCATCTGTGCATAATGCTGATGTGACAGGAGCTGCAGGGGCATGTGTCTGCTCTAAGGTCTCATCTGTGCATAATGCTGATGTGACAGGAGCTGCAGGGGCATGTGTCTGCTCTATGGTCTCATCTGTGCATAATGCTGATGTGACAGGAGCTGCAGGGGCATGTGTCTGCTGTAAGGTCTCATCTGTGCATAATGCTGATGTGACAGGAGCTGCAGGGACATGTGTCTGCTGTAAGGTCTCATCTGTGCATAATGCTGATGTGACAGGAGCTGCAGGGGCATGTGTCTGCTCTATGGTCTCATCTGTGCATAATGCTGATGTGACAGGAGCTGCAGGGGCATGTGTCTGCTGTAAGGTCTCATCTGTGCATAATGCTGATGTGACAGGAGCTGCAAGGGCATGTGTCTGCTGTAAGGTCTCATCTGTGCATAATGCTGATGTGACAGGAGCTGCAAGGGCATGTGTCTGCTGTAAGGTCTCATCTGTGCATAATGCTGATGTGACAGGAGCTGCAGGGGCATGTGTCTGCTCTAAGGTCTCATCTGTGCATAATGCTGATGTGACAGGAGCTGCAGGGGCATGTGTCTGCTCTATGGTCTCATCTGTGCATAATGCTGATGTGACAGGAGCTGCAGGGGCATGTGTCTGCTGTAAGGTCTCATCTGTGCATAATGCTGATGTGACAGGAGCTGCAGGGACATGTGTCTGCTCTAAGGTCTCATCTGTGTATAATGCTGACGTGACAGGAGCTGCAGGGGCATGTGTCTGCTGTAAGGTCTCATCTGTGCATAATGCTGATGTGACAGGAGCTGCAGGGGCATGTGTCTGCTCTAAGGTCTCATCTGTGCATAATGCTGATGTGACAGGAGCTGCAGGGGCATGTGTCTGCTCTAAGGTCTCATCTGTGCATAATGCTGATGTGACAGGAGCTGCAGGGGCATGTGTCTCCTGTAAGGTCTCATCTGTGCATAATGCTGATGTGACAGGAGCTGCAAGGGCATGTAACTGCACTTGTGTATATTGCTGACATTGCAGGGGCATATATCTGCTCAGAGGCCTTACTGGAGCAACATAGGCTGCAGGGGCATGTATATTTGATATGAAGTGTCCCTTGGGAACATATCTGGCAAATTTGACAATTTTAGCGAGTAAATAATTATTTACTTATATATTAGTTAAGATATTGATATGGTATTATTATACTGAGTGTATCTATGTACTGTAGAGGTTTATCCATGTGTCTACTTTAACTCTTTGCCTGCTAGAGAGGAATGCAAGGCAATCACAGGTCTAGCCTGCACATGAGGGAAGTGGAAATATCCACTAAACTGTGTACCACTGCCTATTACCTCACTTCCTGTTAGTCTCTTGATATTGACCTGAACTAATCACTTAAAGAGACACTCAAGTCAAAATGAAACTTTCATTATTCAGATAGAGCATGCAATTTTAAACAACTCACTTCCATTAAAAAAATGTGCACAGTCTTTTTATATTTAAACTTTTTGAGTCACCAGCTCCTACTGAGCATGTGCAAGAATTCACAGAATAAACATATATGCATTTGTGATTGGCTGATGGCTGTCACATGGTACAGGGGGAGTAGAAATAGACATAACTTTTAAAATTGTCAGAAAAAAATCTACTACTCATTTGAAGTTCAGACTAAGTGCTATTGCATTGTCTTGTTATCTTGCATTTGTTGGTTATTCAAATCTACTGTGTTGACTGGTCCTTTAAGTAAGGAAACCACAAAGGGTGGTTGTGGGATTATGCATAGACCAGATCTCCAATTGTATTGTCTCTGCTCTCCAGTCCTGGATTATGTCTGAATGTGGAGTTCTATCCCACAGTCTCTGTATGTTTGACCTTTAACCCCTTAATGACCGACGACGTATGGGGTACGTCCTGCCAAAAAATACAGTTAACGACCGAGGATGTATCCCGTACATCGTCGGCTAAACTGAGCGCTGGAAGCGATCAAGATTGCTTCCAGCCGCTCTAACAGTATTGTAGCGATGCCTCGATGCTGAGGCATCCTGCAATACTGCTCCCGACTGCCAGGACCAGATTGATCACTCCCCCACGAGTGATCACTTCTGGTTTCGCTTCACGTGGAGCCCGGCAGTCTAGCAGAGCATCAGAAGCGATCGGACAGGTTTCCTATGCTCTGCTTGTGTGCTAAGTGCCTCAGTGGGTCAAGGCACTTAGTTAGTATTAAAATAATAATAAAAAAAAATTAAAAACCATTTTTAATATATAAAATAAAAGCCCCACTCCCCCATCCCCATGTGGCTTCCAAGATGGCGATACCCAGTGCATTATGGGGCCTCTGGGGGTAACCCTAGCCTGCCTCATCATAGGGAAAAGCTAGGGTCACACAATCTGAGCCCTCCCTCTCCTCACTTGCGTTTTTGTTGGAGAGAGAGACCCGTGTTTAAGAGAGAGAGATTTATTTCACTTATTTGTAAAAAAAATGAGAGACCCAAAGGCTCTTTTCAGAGCCATTAACCCCTAGCTTGTCAGTGATCACTATAAATCAGTGGCAGTAGCATAGCTGCACTTTTTTGCTGTCTGTGCATTTTTTTTAGGGGTTAATATTTTTGTTGTAATTTTTGAGAGACCTAAAGGCTATTTTCAGAGTCATTTAGCTAATTTAATTTAATTTTCAGAGCCATTAACCCCTAGCTTGTCAGTGATTACTATAAATCAGTGGCAGTAGCATAGCAGTATTTTTTTGCTGTCTTTGCATTTTTTTAGGGGTTGATTTTTTTTGTTGTAATTTTTTTGAGAGACCCATAGGCTCTTTTCAGATTCATTTTAGTTAATTAAGTTAATTTAAATTTTGTGTGGATTTTTTTTTTAGTAATTTATTTTCTGTGACAGATACAATAATGTCACAGAAAACATACGGCTAGATTACGAGTTTTGCGTTAGGAGCTATGCGGTGCTAACGAGCAGTTTTTTCTCACCGCTCACTTACCTACAGTGCTGGTATTACAGGTTTTTACAAACCCGGCGTTAAAAGGCAAGAAGTGAGCGTAGAGCAAAATTGAGCTCCATACCGCACTCCAATACCAGCGCTGCTTAAGTCAGCGGTGAGCTGGTCGTACATGCTCGTGCACAATTTCCCCATAGACATCAATGGGGAGAGCCGGCTGAGAAAATGTCTAACACCTGCCAAAAAGCAGCGTAAAGCTCAGTAACGCAGCCCTGTTGATTCCTATGGGAAACACATTTTATGTTTACACCTAACACCCTAACATGAATCTCGAGTCTAAACACCCCTAACCTTACACTTATTAACCCCTAATCTGCTGCCCCCGACATCGCCGCCACCTACATTATTCTTATTAACCCCTAATCTTATCTGCCGCTCCGGACATCGCCGCCACCTACATTATACTTATTAACCCCTAATCTGCTGCCCCCAACATCGCCGACACCTACATTATATTTATTAACCCCTAATATGCTGCCCCCAATGTCGCCGCAACCTACCTACACTTATTAACCCCTAATTTGCCACCCCAATGTCGCCGCCACTATATTAAATTTATTAACCCCTAAACCTAAGTCTAACCCTAACCCTAACACCCCCTAACTTAAATATAATTTAAATAAATCTAAATAAAATTACTATCATTAACTACATTATTCCTATTTAAAACTAAATACCTATAAAATAAACCCTAAGCTAGCTACAATATAACTAATAGTTACATTGTAGCTATTTTAGGGTTTATTTTTATTTTACAGGCAAGTTTGTATTTATTTTAACTAGGTAGAATAGTTAGTAAATAGTTATTAACTATTTAATAACTACCTAGCTTAAAATAAATACAAATTTACATGTAAAATAAAACCTAACCTAAGTTACACTAAAACCTAACACTACACTACAATTACATCAATTCCCTAAATTAAATACAATTAAATCAATTAAATAAAATTAGTTAAATCACATACAAAAACAAACACTAAATTACAGAAAATAAAGAAACAAATTACAGATCTTTAAACTAATTACACCTAATCTAATAGCTCTATCAAAATAAAAAAGCCCCCCCAAATTAAAAAAAAACCCTAGCCTAAACTAAACTACCAATAGCCCTTAAAAGGGCCTTTTGTGGGGCATTGCCCCAAAGAAATCAGCTCTTTTTCCTGTAAAAAAAAAAATACAAACACCCCCCCCAACAGTAAAACCCACCACCCACACAACCAACCCCCCAAATAGAATACTAACTAAAAAAACATAAGCTCCCCTTTGCCCTGAAAAGGGCATTTGGATGGGCATTGCCCTTAAAAGGGCATTTAGCTCTATTGCAGGCCCAAATCCCTAACCTAAAAAATTAACCCACCCAATACACCCTTAAAAAAATCCTAACACTAACCCCCGAAGATTCACTTACCGGAGAAGTCTTCATCCAAACGGCAAGATGTCCTCAACAAAGCCGGCAGAAGTGGTCCTCCAGATGGGCAGATATGGTCCTCCAGACGGGCAGAAGTCTTCATCCAGATGGCATCTTCTATCTTCATCCATCCGGTGCGGAGCGGGTCCATCTTCAAGACATCCGACGCGGAGCATCCTCTTCAAACGACGGCTTCTTCGTAATGAATATCTCTTTAATAGATGTCATCCAAGATGGCGTCCCTTACATTCCGATTGGCTGATAGAATTCTATCAGCCATTCAGCCAATCGGAATTAAGGTAGAAAAAATCCTATTGGCTGATGCAATCAGCCAATAGGATTGAGCTGGCATTCTATTGGCTGTTCCAATCAGCCAATAGAATGCAAGCTCAATCCTATTGGCTGATTGGATCAGCCAATAGAATTGAAGTTCAGCCAATCGTAATCTAAGGGACGCCATCTTGGATGACGTCACTTAAGGAGATATTCATTACGAAGAAGCCGTCATTTGAAGAGGATGCTCCGCGTCGGATGTCTTGAAGATGGACCCGCTCCGCGCCGGAAGGATGAAGATAGAAGATGCCGTCTGGATGAAGACTTCTGCCCGTCTGGAGGACCAATTCTGCCAGCTACGTTGAGGACATCTTGCAGTTTGGATAAAGACTTCTCCCGGGAAGTAAATCTTCGGGGGTTAGTGTTAGGATTTTTTTAAGGGTGTATTGAGTGGGTTTATGGGTGGCCTGCAATAGAGCTAAATGCCCTTTTAAGGGCAATGCCCATCCAAATGCCCTTTTCAGGGCAATGGGGAGCTTAGGTTTTTGTAGTTAGTATTTTATTTGGGGGGTTGGTTGTGTAGGTGGTAGGTTTTACTGTTGGGGGGGTGTTTGCTTGTTTTTTTACAGGAAAAAGAGCTGATTTCTTTGGGGCAATGCCCCGCAAAAGGCCCTTTTAAGGGCTATTGGTAGTTTAGTTTAGGCTAGGGTTTTTTTTTTATTTTGGGGGGCTTTTTTATTTTGATAGGGCTAATCGATTAGGTGTAATTAGTTTAAAGATCTGTAATTTGTTTTTTATTTTCTGTAATTTAGTGGGAGGTTTTTGTGATTTAGATAATTTAATTTAATTGATTTAATTGTATTTAATTTAGGGAATTGATTTAATTGTAGTGTAGTGTTAGGTGTTAGTGTAACTTAGGTTAGGTCTTATTTTACAGGTAAGTTTGTATTTATTTTAGCTAGGTAGTTAGTAAATAGTTAATAACTATTTAGTAATTATTCTACCTAGCTAAAATAAATACAAACTTGCCTGTAAAATAAAAAATAAACCCTAAGCTACCTACAATGTAACTATTAGTTATATTGTAGCTAGCTTAGGGTTTATTTTATAGGTAAGTATTTAAAGAGGAATAATGTAGTTAATGATAGTAATTTTATTTAGATTTATTTAAATTATATTTAAGTTAGGGGGTGTTAGGGTTAGACTTAGGTTTAGGGGTTAATAAATTAAATATAGTGTCGGCGACGTTGGGGGCGGCAGATTAGGGGTTAATAAATATAATGCAGGTGGTAGCGATGTTAGGAGCGGAAGATTAGGGGTTAATATTATTTAACTAGTGTTTGCGAGGCGGGAGTGCGGCGGTTTAGGGGTTAATATGTTTATTATAGTGGCGGTGATGTCTGGAGCGGCAGATTAGGGGTTAAAAAATTTATTTTAGTGTTTGCAATGCCGGAGGCAGGGCCGGTGCTAAACTATTTTGTGCCCTAGGCGAGACCAGTTACTTGCGCCCCCCCCCCATGCCAAAAAAAAAAAAATTAAAGAAACAAAACATAACACTTTTAAATTTCTTTTAATTTTCATGAATAAGTGGTGTGGCATAAGATGCCAAAAGCAACAAGATTAAAGGCAAAATATAAAGTAACCAAATGTTACATTGCCTATATTAACAACAAATATATTTTAACTTTTAATTAAACAAAATATATATTAACTGAGTCTGTATTTTCCTTACAGCCAGAGAAACAAACCAAAAAAAAACACAGATTTGTCAGAAAAAAATTTAAATTTCAGACACCTCAAAATCTCACTTTGCGTGCCTTTTCCTTTGCAAATTTTGTCACCATTTCAGCCAGATCAAGTGCTGCTGCCTGTGTATGTTCAATAGATATAGTTGCTAAGCCAACTAGTCTCTTTTCCAACATTGTAGAACGTATGTAACTTTTTATAAGTTTGAGCTTTGAGAAACTACGTTCACCACTTGCCACTGATACTGGAAGTGTGAGAAGTATCCTCAGAGCAACAGAAACATTGGGCACGTTATCCAGAAGTTTATTTTGTAGTATGAAGAGAAGTACTTCTTGTGGCGGCATAGGCTTTGGAAGTCTTCGAGCTATTTCTTCAAGTTCACAACGCAGATCTTCAGCATCAATATCTTTGTTTCCATTATGCATCAATGACTTTTCCAAATTATTACAATCCTTAAGTAAATCTTCTGTTGATTTTTTCTTTATACTGTATATGTCATATAGAAAGCCAAATAGTGAATTATATTTTTGTAGCTGTTGGAATCTCTCTTCAATCGATTGTATTGCCATGTCTAAAACAGCATAGTAAAAACCTGTTTTGAATTTTTGCTTTGGATCTTGTGGTGCTTCTTCTCGGGCCTCATAATCAAACTGCCGTTTCTTTCTCCTGTTTCGAACTTGATCTTCTGTCTCAAAGTTTGGTACTATCTGTATCTCATTTGCAATCTCAGTAGCATCTGTCAAAACTTGTTGAAAACCCTTATCACACCTGCAGGTTATGAGATAGTTCTTGGTCACTTGCAATTATCTTGTAGCTGAATTTAAATCAGCTTCCTTATTTTGTAGTAGCTTGCTTGTAAGATTGACTTCAAAAAGGATGTTGTACCATGTAACAAGGGATACCACAAACTTGAATTTACTAACTGCATCAGCAAGGCCCTTGGCTTCAACTCGGTAAGTATTTCCAGATGGACCTGATAGGCTTGTATCCTCAAAAATCTCTATCAAAGCATCATATATATTACCAAGAAGATATCTCAGTGGTTTCAAAGCATCAATCCGACTCTCCCATCTTGTTTCACTCAATGGCTTAACAGTTATGCCTAAGTCTGATATATGGCTAATTAGAACTTGCCAACGCTTAGTTGATGTAGAGAAATAATTATAAATCTGTTGAACTAACCCGAAGAAAGTAGTTGCTTCCAGACAACACCTAGCAGCATCATTGACTACCAAGTTTAAAGAGTGTGCATTGCAGGGCACAAAAAATGCACGTGGGTTTAAGTCTAGTATTCTCTTTTGTGCTCCATTTTGTTTGCCTTTCATGTTACTGCCATTGTCATACCCTTGACCACGCAGATTTTCAATTGGCAATTGAATAAGCTTCAGCTGTTCAAGAAGAGTTTCTGCTATAAAGGCACCTGTAGTCTCCTGTAGTGGAATAAATCCTAAGAAATGTTCTCTTATAGTAATACTTTCAGACTCATTATCTGATGGTTTGCTTACATCAACAAAACGTACAATCATTGTCATTTGCTCAATGTGAGAAACATCGGGTGTGCAGTCCAGAATAATTGAATAGTATTTAGCTGAGGTTGTACTTGTTATAATTTTCTTCTTTATAGCACCGGCTAGAAGCTGTATAAGCTCATTCTGGATATCTTTTCCCAGGTAGTGAACCAATGTTTCTTGATCTTTAACCCTACGCAAATGTTCATTCATGATATGATCAAAAAGGGCTAGATATTCGACAAACTTTAAAAAATTTCCATTGCCGGCACTATACAACTTGTCATTTGTACCACGGAATGATAAGTTTTGCATGGCAAGAACTCTTACCAAAGCAATCAAGCGTTGCAAGACTTGTTGCCAATATTGTTCTTCTTGCCTAATTTTCAGCTGGTTTAGAGCATCAATTGTTTTTTCTTTAGATAAGCGGAATTCAAGTTCACGCCAGGCTTGATAGTTTTCCAAATGGTCAGTATTCCTCTCATGTGAAGAAATAATTGCTCCAATGTTCTTCCAGTCTTTTGAACCTGTTTCTTGTAGGGATGATGCAACATTTCTTTTACTAAACAACTTACAGCAAAAACAAAAAACCACATCTTTTGAGGTTGAATATATCAACCATTGGCGACACACTTCTTCACCATTTGCCAGTCTCCTCTTGTAGTGTACAGTAGAAAATCGTCTGTTTTTTGAGTCTTTGGGAAAATCATGTAATACAACCTCCTGTTGTCCATGTTGAATTATAAGCTGTCGTAGATCATCACTGCAAGAGTTGGGCCATTTAGCAGGGTCACTGTAATCCAAATCAGGCACAATATTGTTTTCTTTTGATGACTTTGCAGTGCTACTACTAGTCTCACTGTTATTGACATCTTTTTCTTCTTCATTATTTCTAGAAACATTTCCAAATTGTGAAACTTCAGTATGACTTGTAGTTGGAGCACAACATTCAGCTTCCCCATCCCCAGTGGCAGGTTCCACTAGAGTACAGTCACATTCTTGTTCTTGATTTGCTTTCTGTGTATGAAGGTATCTAAAGAAGGACCTCTCTTGCTTTGCTTGCTCCTTAGCTTGTTCTGCCTTTCGTTTGCGGTACTGGGTCGTTTTTTATCAGCCATAGGTAACTGAAGAAAATAAAAAACATCTGGTTAAGTAAAGATAGTTCAGCTCTATGGTCCATCTTCGAAAATATAAAACTACTTATATATGTATATTACAATCAAAGACATAAGTGACTATGCCACAATCTCCCCCAACTACACCCACATGGTCACCCCTATGTTTGCCTTTAAGCTGGGAAGTTGACCCCATTGTTTAATGTTTTATTAATTAACAAATAACCGTACGTTGGTAAAAATTCACCTGAGAAACAAATGACCCAACACCTCAGGCCCAGCAATTGATCCTGGGCAAAATTAAAGAATTATTTTTTTCATGACAACTTAGTAGTTACTGTTTAAAACTCAATTACAAGCTAGCAAGTCACCGTGTCAATATATATTTTACATTTACAATCTACATTCAGCATCAAATTTGTTTTCTTCCATTAGTGTTCTTTGTTGAAATCTAAACATAGATAGGCTCATGTGCTAATTTCTAAGGCCTTGAAGCCTCTAGCTCTGAAAAAACTGTCAAATGCTTTCAGACAAGAGATGGCCTTCAACTTGAAGGCCATCTCTTGTCTGAAAGCATTTGACAGTTTTTTCAGAGCTAGAGGGTGTTATTTCATGTGTACCATATAGATAACATTGTGCTCATGCATGTGGAGTTACGTATGAGAGGGCACCGATTGACTAAAAAGCATGTCAGTTAAAAGAACTGAGATAAGGGGCAGTAGGCTTAGATACAAGGTAATCACAGAGGTTAAAATGTATATTAATATACAATAACTGTGTTAATTATGAACAACTGGGTAAGCGGTAATAAAGGGATTATCTATCTTTTTAAACAATAGCAATTCTGGAGTAGACTGTGTCCTTTTAACCATATACCAAACATGACAAGTATAATACTTGTGTAAGCAAAAAAAAGATTTAACAGATTCACAGAGATAGATAGAGCATGCAATTTTAAACAACATTCTAATTTACTGCTATTATCTTTGTGAAGGCAAATGGCAGATTGTGAAGATGCCAGATTCTGCATCAAGGGGGTAGTTTTATAAGGGCAACAGCAGACCCTCTTTCTTTTTATATAAAATATAATATTTTATATAAAAAGAAAGAGGGTCGTGTCTGCCCTTATAACACTGTCACTACTACCCCTGCTGGCTGCAGATACTGGCATCTTCACAAATTCCAATCTACCATTTGCCAGGATGATATGCTCACATGGGAATATTTTAAATATTCCCATGTGAGCACATCATCCCTGTGCATTATTTAATTAAAGAAATTGCAACAGCAGATTGTGAAATCAAATAATACTATATTATATATACTATACAGAAAGTATACTATGAATGACCCTCAGTCACATCATCACATGTAAAATAGCAATAGGTAGACAAGTATTACATTTATATTTATATAATTTTTTTAAAGAAAATCAATGAAATATTCATCATTCATACAACATCATTCATACATTGTTGTTCTAAGGCAGGCCTGTAACTAGTTTCAACAACAACCCAGCATAAGTTCTCAGCCACACATTCAGGGGCCCCCTGAATATCAGAATATATAATGTCTGTGTACTGACTGTTGTGGGTGATCTGATGCGCCTGTTTCATTACTGATGATAGTTATGGAATTAGTGTTCCAACTTGGAACACAAATTCCATTAACTATCAGAAATGGAACTTCCCAAGTACTAGTAATTACACAAACACAATAAGTGGCATTGGCAAATGGCAATGCAGCAGCATATGCATAGAAAGCTTTATATCATGAAACCACCACCTCAGTCATGATCCTGATCCATCCACTACAAGTGTAAGATTTTGGATGAAATGAAACTTAGACAGTAAGTTTTTCTCAAACACAGTGACTAGCCCCAGCCGCACCCACGTGGCAGTACGTTTTTCTCAAACACAGTGACTAGCCCCAGCCGCACCCACGTGGCAGTAAGTTTTTCTCAAACACAGTGACTAGCCCCAGCCGCACCCACGTGGCAGTAAGTTTTTGTCAAACACAGTGACTAGCCCCAGCCGCACCCACGTGGCAGTAAGTTTTTGTCAAACACAGTGACTAGCCCTAACCGCACCCACGTGGCAGTAAGTTTTTCTCAACACACAGTGACTAGCCCTAGCCGCACCCACGTGGCAGTAAGTTTTTCTCAAACACAGTGACTAGCCCTAGCCGCACCCACGTGGCAGTAAGTTTTTCTCAACACACAGTGACTAGCCCTAGCCGCACCCACGTGGCTACATGAGTTTTGTAACCAGGCGGGAAAATTATAAAATACAAATTTCCTTCCACACAGCACTGTCCACAATCCAAACTAAGTCTAAGAGTAGTAGACTATATAATATAAATACATACTAGTTTGCAAATTGCAGGCAGCATCATGAATTAATAAAAATAACACAATCAATAATTGATTGTTGTGTTATTTTTATTAATCCATCTGCTGCCTGCAAATTTGCTAGATAATCACAGTTTTCAATTAACAAACTACCACCGGCAGCCCTCACCATTAAAATGAGGTAGATTATATTATAGACAGTGAGAGAGTCAGACAGTGACTACTGTGTCTTCTACTAGTCACAAATATCAACAACATACACATGATGATCATCATGCCAACAAGCCATCATTGACCTCAGACCTCCATTATTATATTTAAAAAATATAAAAAGCAGTCAAGCAGAAATTTATGAAATAATTTCCCATGATTCTCCTGGCTGAGTCTCTGAGCTCTTACCTCTGTTTGGTGGTCTGGTCGTCGTCCTCGACCTCGTCCTCCTCCGTCCTGCCGGGGCTGGGCCTGGGTGAGGGTCAGGGTCCACTGTCCACACGACACTGACTGTCCACACACACACCCGGTCCGTCGACCAGTGCTGATCTGATCGGCTCTGTCTGGGCTGGCTAGCTGAGCTCTGCACATGACACTGCACGCAGCACACTGTGTCTGTCTGCGACTGCCACTGGCTCTCTCTCTACTCTACCCTCAGGCTCTACTGGTGGTGGTAACACGGACTACTACTGCTGCTTGCTAGCCCTAATGACAGTGACACTGTCACTCTCTCTCCTCAACCTCTTCTGTCACTGTCTGTGACTGTCTCTTCCGGCTGCTGCTGCCGCGTGTGTGAGGCTCAGGCTGGCACAGCACAATGAGCGGGAGCGGCAAAGCGGGCGGGATGGTCACGTGGTAATGGATGGTGAGTTGGTGACGTTGAGGGTGCTGACGTCGGCGTCGCCTAGCGCGGGTAGCAGGCTAGCAGGCGCAATACAATACAAAATTAACACATTACTACCGGTCCTGTGCTGTGAGTGTGACTCCTGTCCACGAGGTCAAGAACTTAGAAGTACTGTCTGACTGTGACTGTCTCTGAGTCTGAGACTCTGACTTAATAAATAAAAAAATAAAAAAATATGAAAAAACACTGTCACATTTTTTTTTTTTGCCCATAAAAGTAGTAGGCTGGCTCTGCTGCCTGCGCCCTAGCTGGCAGTGCGCCCTAGGTGACTGCCTAGCTTGCCTAGTGGAAGCGCCGGCCCTGGCCGGAGGGCCTCGGTTTAGGGGTTAATAGGTAGTTTATGGGTGTAAGTGTACTTTTTAGCACTTTAGTTATGAGTTTTATGCTACGGCGTTGTACCATAAAACTCTTAACTACTGACTTTAGAATGCGTTAGGAATCTTGGAGGTAGAGGGTGTACCGCTCACTTTTTGGCCTCCCAGGACAGACTCGTAATACCGGCGCTATGGAAGTCCCATAGAAAAAAGACTTTACGAAGTTTACGTAAGTCGGTTTGCAGTAAGGCAAAAAAAGTGTGCGGTGCCCATAAACCTGCAAGACTCGTAATAGCAGCGGTAGTGAAAAAGCAGCGTTAGGACCTGTTAACACTGCTTTTTCAGCTCACCGCAAAACTCGTAATCTAGCCGATATAGTGCTGAGGAGGCGTATGCCATCCTTGCATCAGAGTCAGATGCCTGTATGTCTGACTCAGACATCAATTTTGACCCTGCCATATGCTCAGATACATCATTAGATGCAGTCTCAACTGATAGTGATGTATCTGTGGCGACTAGCCCCCCTGTCAGAAGGAGGCATGTTGCTGCCATTGCCGCTGAAGAGTGGGTAACGCCTTATCTTCAGAGGCTGTAGATGTTGCAGGTTTTAGCCCCCAACAGTTTCTGGAGGTGTTTCTGGGTGATGATATATAGGGGAATATTGTCGCCCAAACTAATTTATATGCCCATCAGTTCCGTGATGCAAAGCCTGAAACATATTTGACAAAGCAGCAATGGGCCTCCATCAATATGCCAGAATTTAAAAAATTCTGGGCATTGACTATGCTGATGGGCATCATAAAGAAACCCTCCATTCGCTCCTACTGAAGCAGTAGCTCCATCTGCTCTACCCCCATTTTCTCCCAGAGTATGTTGAGGAAAAGGTATGAAATGATTCTACATTTCATACACTTCAGCGACAACAGCCTGTGCCCCCCTAGGGAGCATCCCCAATTTGACAATTTTTTATACGTGTCCTTTTGTTCAAGCTACTGTATTGCTTGGATACAGTAGCTTGCGGTACAATTAAAAAGAACCGCACAGGTTTCCCAGGAAAACTTGCACGCACCCAGCTACGAATGGGGGAGACCTCAGCTCTGCGCCAAGAGGAGCTGTTGGCACTTAAGTATAGAGAAAGAAGGCTGTATACCTTCTTATCACCATCCACACAGAGAGGACGGTGGTGGTCTCTGTACGTGGCAGAGCTGAGATCATAAGGAAGCCAGTGTGCATCAAGTCTTATAACCGGCATATGGGTGGGGTTGATCTTACAGATCAGCTGCTGCAGCCCCACCTAATTATGCAGAAGACAAGGGCCTGGTACAAAAAGGTTGCAATTTACCTAATGCAGATTGCAACCCACAACGCTTTTTTGTTGTTCAAAAAAGCAAACCCTGGAATCAAACAGACTTTTTTACAGTTTCTTCTCCAGATCATTTCAGGGATTTTGTACCAAGATGCACCTGCTCCCCGGGCAGTGATGTGAGAGAGCAGAGTTGGGGCTACCCATTTTATTTTTAAAATCCCCCCTACTGCCTGCAAAGCAGAAACCACATAAAAAATGCAGAGTCTGTACCAAGAGGGGGCAGAGAAGGGACACCATATATTACTGTCCTGATTGCCCTGTACAGCCTGGACTCTGCATTGGGGACTGCTTCAAGCAGTACCATACAATGGTCCATTTTTAAAAAATAAATACATTTGCTGTTTTTTTGGTTGTTTTTTGGTTACTGTTAGATTTTTTTTTGGTTGTTGTTTTACTTTTACTGTGCCAGATTTTTATATTTACCTTTAAAAGGTTCTAAAATTGGGGCTGTTTTTTTTTTTTACCAAAACCACTGTCAAACCTATGCATGGGGGGCATAGGTGTACTCAGGGTGCCTTGCAGAAAACAACCTGGAGTGTTTTTTTTGCAATAACTTACAACAGTCTCTCCTAAATCATAGTCAAAAAGCAATGTGTGTGTAAAAATGAAAATTTAAAAATTACAACCATACACTTTCTCCAATTTTTTTGGCTAAAACAGTTGCATCAAAGGCATCAAAGCACACCATATACAATACCTTGGGGTGTCAACATTTCAAAAATATACACTTTCATGGCAATAAATAAAACTGGGGTATGCGATAGGCCCCAAACTAAAGATAGGCCTATCAGAAGAAATACTCTCACTTTTAATAACTAAAATTACAAGTCATAAAATTGTAACATAACCTTTCCGAAATCTTGGCAAACCTATGCATGGGGAGCAAAGGTGTACTCAGGGTGCCTTGCAGAAAACAACCTGAAGTGTTTTTTTGCAATAACTTACAACAGTCTCACCTAAATCATAGTCAAAAAGCAATGTGTGTGTAAAAATGAAAATTGAAAAATTACCATCATACACTTTCTCCAAATTGCTTGGCTAAAATGGTTGCATCAAATGTATCAAAGCACACCATATACAATACCTTGGGGTGTCAACATTTAAAAAATATACACTTTCATCGCAATAAATAAAAATGGGGTATCTGATAGGCCCCAAACTAAAGATCAGCCTATCAGAAGAAATACTCTAATTTTTAACTAAATTTACAAGTCATAAAATTGTAACAGAACCTTCCCAAAATCCTGGCAAACCTATGCATGGGGGCATAGGTGTACTCAGGAGGTCTTGCAGAAAACAACCTGGTTGGTTTTTTGCAATAACTTACAACAGGCTCTCCTAAATCATAGTCAAAAAGCAATGTGTGTGTAAAAATTAAAATTGAAAAATAACCACCATACACTTTCTCCAATTTTTTTGGCTAAAACGGTTGCATCAAAGGCATCAAAGCACACCATATACAATACCTTGGGGTGTCAACATTTAAAAAATATACACTTTCATGGCAATAAATAAAACTGGGGTATGCGATAGGCCCCAAACTAAAGATAGGCCTATCAGAAGAAATACTCTCACTTTTAATAACTAAAATTACAAGTCATAAAATTGTAACATAACCTTTCCGAAATCTTGACAAACCTATGCATGGGGGGCATAGGTGTACTCAGGGTGCCTTGCAGAAAACAACCTGAAGTGGTTTTTTTGCAATAACTTACAACAGTCTCACCTAAATCATACTCAAAAAGCAATGTGTGTGTAAAAATGAAAATTGAAAAATTACCATCATACACTTTCTCCAATTTGTTTGGCTAAAACAGTTGCATCAAAGCACACCATATACAATACCTTGGGGTGTCAACATTTAAAAAAATATACACTTTCATCGCAATAAATAAAAATGGGGTATCTGATAGGCCCCAAACTAAAGATCAGCCTATCAGAAGAAATACTCTCACTTTTAACTAAATTTACAAGTCATAAAATTGTAACAGAACCTTCCCAAAATCCTGGCAAACCTATGCATGGGGGCATAGGTGTACTCAGGAGGTCTTGCAGAAAACAACCTGGAGGTTTTTTGCAATAACTTACAACAGGCTCTCCTAAATCATAGCCAAAAAGCAGTGTGTGTGTAAAAATGAAAAATTACCACCACACATTTTCTCCAATTTGTTTGGCTAAAACAGTTGCATCAAAGGCATCAAAACACCCCATGTACAATACCTTGGGGTCTCAACTTCTGAAATATATGCACATTCATGGCGAGCAAATAAATTGGGGTATGTAAAAAAGCCCCCTAAAAGAAGATAGTCAAAGAAGATATGTTAAATTTTAAAAAATCACAAACACATGTCAGAAGTTTGGCATTGCAAACCCCAACCAACCAAACAAACCTATGCATCAGTGGTATCACTGTATTTAGGAGATCTTGCTAAACAAATATTGGGGTGTTCTTTGGCAGTAACAAAAGTTTGACAAAGACTGGTGGTTGAATTAGTGCATGGAAAGTGTTAAAATACCAGCATTTGAAATACCCTATGGTGTCTACTTTTCAAAAATATATGGTTTGATGTGTGTAAATTACATTGGCTGAGTTCAGAAATTACCCAAATAGGACATGGGTGCATGATGACAGATGTGAAAATTCCAAGTTGGAATACTGGAATGCGCCCCCTAAAAAACAAAATTTATGCTTACCTGATAAATTTATTTCTTCAAGATGTGGTGAGTCCACGGGTTAATCTTAATTACTGTTGGGAATACAACTCCTCACCAGTAGGAGGAGGCAAAGAGCACCACAGTAAAAACTGTTAAGTATCACTTCCCTACCCATAACCCCCAGTCATTCGACCGAAAGTAAATGGAGAAAGGAAAGTGACACAAGTTGCAGAGGTGACTGAGGTTTAGTCAAAAACCTAAAACAATTACCCAAAAAAACAAAGGGTGGGTCCGTGGACTCACCACATCTTGAAGAAATAAATTAATCAGGTAAGCATAAATTTTGCTTTTTTCTAAAGATGTGGTGAGTCCATGGGTTCATCTTAATTACTACCAGGCTGGCGTCTGAAGTCACTATCACCCAAGTTGGTCTCCGAAAGCAAGTGCCCCGGGACAGTTGCTCCAGAGAAAGCCACCAATGAAGAGAATCGTTTGTCTTCTGATCCAACACTATCTTTGGAGAAAGATCCAGATAATCTCCATTCCACTGATTGAGCATGCATAACTGTAAATCTCTCAGATGAAAACTAGCAAATGGCACAATGTCCATGGCTGCCACCATCAGTCCAATTACTTCCATACACTAAGGACGAAGTGTCTCCTGAAGGACTCGACAAGCCGATAGGAGCTTGACTGTTCTGGTCTCCATCAGGAATATCTTCATCAGAACAGAGTCTATAATCGTCCCTAAGAACACAACTCTTGTTGCTGGAACCAGAGAACTCTTTTCCACATTTACCTTCTACCCGTGAGACTGGAGGAAGGAAAGTAACATCTGCGTGTGAGATGCCGCCTTTGGAAAGGAGGGAGTCTGAATTAGAATGTCGTCCAGATAGGAGGCCACTGCTATCCCCCTTGACCGGACCACCGCAAGAAGGGCCCCTAGAACCTTTGAGAATATTCTGGGAGCTGTGGCCAGGCCGAAAGGCAATCCAGAAATGCAAATCTCAGAAACCTGTGATGATCCCTGTGGATGGGAACATGTAAGTAAGCGTCCTTCAAATCTATGGTCGTCATATACTGACCCTCTTGGTCAAAGGAAGAATTGTCTGAATGGTTTCTATCTTGAACGATAGAACCTTGAGGAATTTGTTTAGACAGTTTAAGTCTAGAATCGGACGGAAGGTTCCCTTTTTTTTGGGAACCACAAACAGGTTTGAATAAAAACCCAGACCCTGTTCCAACTTTAGAACCAGAACAATCACCCCCAGAGCCAAGAGGTCTTCGATACACCTCAAGAACGCCTCTCTCTTTATCTGGTCTGCAGATAACCTGGAAAGGTGAAACCTGCCCCTGGGGGGACAACACTTGAATTCTAACCTGTAGCCCATGGGTCTGGAACGTCCCTTAACCAGACTTGAGTGAACTGAGAGAATCTGCCCCCACTATATCCAGGCCTGGATCGGGGACAACCCCTTCATGCAGACAGAGTCGGTAGCAGGCTTTTTGGCCTGCTTACTCTTATTCCAGGACTGAGTCGTTGTTATTATCCTGCTTGGACAAAGTTGAGGAGGACTTCCCTCTAAAGTTGCAAAAGGAACGAAAATTACTTTGACGTCCCTTCGGTTTGCTCCTCTTATCCTGGGGCAGAAAAGACCCTTTTCCACCTGTAACATCTGAAATGATTTCCGCCAAACCTGGTCCAAATGAGGTCTTCCCTTTGTAAGGAAGAGCCATCAGTTTAGCCTTAGATGAAACATCAGCTGACCAAGACTTCAACCATAAAGGCCGTCTGGCAAAAACAGCAAAACCAGAAGCCTTAGCTCCCAATCTAAGGACTTGGAGGACCGCATCAGCAATATAGGAATTGGCAAACCTGAGAGCTCTGATTCTATCCTGAATCTCGTCAAGAGGCTTTTCCTCCTGTAGAGAATCTGTTAATGCCTCAAACCAATATGAGGCAGCACTAGTCACCGTAGCAATACAGACCACTGGTTGCCATTGGAGACCAAGATGTGCATAGATATTCTTAAGATAAGCCTCCATCTTTTTATCCATAGGATCCTTAAAGGCACAACTATGCTCAATAGGTATAGTCGTCCTCTTGGCTAGAGTGGAAATGGCACCCTCTACCTTGAGTACCGAACACCAAAACTCCGTAATGGAAAAATCTACTGGAAACAGTTTCTTAAACACCGGAGACGGATTAAAAACCACTCCTGGTTTCTCCCACTCTTGCGCTATGATTTCCTTAACCCTAACTGGGACCAGAAAAACCTCAGAAGAGGAAGGAACATCAAAGAAACTATTAAGTTTATTGGACTTCTTAGGCGTTACTACTGCTTGAGAATCAGAATCATCCAAAGTAGCTATAACCTCCTTTAGTAATACCCAGAGGTGTTCTAGCTTAAACCTGAAGGAAGAACCTTCACTATCAGAGAAGGGCATTATACTGTATGAATCTGAAATCTCACCCTCTGAGCGAGAATTCTCCACATCATCCGATCTTAAAGGAACCTGAGGGTCAGCGTTAGAAACAGATACCCTATTCTCTGATACCTTAGATTTCCTCTTGCGCTTTCCGGAAAATCTGGGAAACTCGGTCAAGGCTGCAGATATTGCTGAGGACACCTGTGCAGCAACCTCTGCCTTTAAAAATGCTCTGCTGGGAGTTAAAGAGGAACTGCAGGACACAGTGTTAGCTGCCATAGAGGCTTGGGACTAAATAGGGGACGGTTCTGGCATTACCTGGACAACATCCTCCTGAGAAACATAAGGCTCAACATTAAAAAACTTGTCTTTACCCTGCAATGGCTGTTTTACACAGGAAGAACAGAACTGCATAGGAGCTGCAATTTGTGCGTCTAAACACAATAAACAGATTGAAATGAGTGGAATTCATATCAGACATAACTGGTATTATCCTCTATTCAAACTCTCTAGTGTTTAATATACAATAAGAATTAAACAATTCAAAGGAATAAGTCTTTAATAAACACTTAATAAAATGACCTCAGAAAAAACCTCCCTCCGCACCTCAGTATACCACAGCAAGAATTCACACGCAGGCCCAATGATGTCACTGACGTCAGAAGGCGTGAAAACGCTCTTTGAACAAGGAGGTGGGCGTGGTTAAAACCTGCCCTAAAACTGAAGCAAAACAAACCGTTTAACTAATAATAAACATTGCAGCTATAAAAAACAAAAAAAAATTAGCCTTGAGACTCTTCAGTCTCACATGTCTCTATAACCTGTGCCTGCGAGCATGTCTAGTAATAACACCCATCCCATGAGTGCATTACCCGTCCCTTACATTAAATAAAACAGGTATTCTGAAGTGCCCCTCTCCCCATAGGGAGGAAAACAGCACTTACCTGCTCTGCTGTCTAACATGACAACAGCTCCTAATATGAGAGTCAGAGTACACATTCTCCTCACAGCGACTAGGATAACATCAGTAGCCAAGTAACAAACTTAGATATCTAAAATCAGGGCAGCTTACGTAGAGAAACAAAGCAAGCACCACTTTGCAAGTTCTTCACCGCTTTAAAACCACCACAGCTCGACTACAAAGACTAACGTGGGCTAGGTTATACCCTGTAGCTTGATTGAAGACTCAATCTTCTTTTAAAAAATATAATTTTAATTACACACAAAAAATCCACCTCCTCCATGCATATAGAGGCAAAGAGAATGACTGGGGGTTATGGGTAGGGAGGTGATACTTAACAGTTTTTACTGTGGTGCTCGTTGCCTCCTCCTGCTGGCAAGGAGTGGTATTCCCAACAGTAATCAAGATGAACCCTTGGACTCACCACATCTTTAGAAGAAATAAGGCCTTTTAGCCCCCTGAGAACCCAACAAACCTATTCATGGGTGGTATCACTGTACTCAGGAGATGTTGTTGAACACATATTGAGGTTTGTTTTTTTGCAGCAACACATAACAGGAACTTAGAAACCATGCCTAAAGTACAATGTGTGTGAAAAATAACACAAAATAATGACTACCCAAAAGTTTGACAAAGACTGGTGGTTGAATTAGTGCATGGAAAGTGTTAAAATACCAGCATTTGAAATACCCTATGGTGTCTACTTTTCAAAAATATATGGTTTGATGGAAAATGACCTAAATAGGACATGGGTGCATGATGACAAATGTGAAAATAACAAGTTGGAAAACTGGAATGCGCCCCCTAAAAATAAGACCTTTTAGCCCCCTGAGAAGCCAACAAACCTATTCATAGGTGGTATCACTGTACTCCAAAAGTCTTTAGTCGCTTCCAAGTAAAACTTAAGAGTGCAAACCACATCCAGATTATGCAGCAAGCGATCCTTCTCTGAAGAAGGCTTCGGTCACAGTGATGGAACAACAATTTCCTGATTAATATTCTTAATAGATACAACCTTGAGAAGGAATCCCAACTTAGTACGAAGAACAGCCTTATCAGCATGAAAAATTAGATAAAGAGAATCAAACTGTAAAGCGGAGAATTCAGATACTCTCTGAGCAGAAGAAATAGCCAACAAGAACAAAACTTTCCAAGACAAAAGTTTAATGTCAAGGGAATGCATTGTCTCAAACGGACGCCGTTGTAAAACCTTAAGCACAAGATTAAGGCTCCAAGGAGGAGCAATCACCTTAAACACCGGCCTAATTCTGACTAAGGCCTGACAAAAAGACTGAACGTCTGGCACATCTGCCAAACATTTGTATAAAAGGACTGATAAGGCTGAAATTTGACCCTTCATGGTACTAACAGACAAGCCTTTATCCAGACTCTCCTGAAGAAAGGATAATATTCTTGGAATCCTAACCTTACTTCAAGAATATCCCTTAGCTTCACACAAAAAAAGATATTTCCTCCATAGCTTATGGTAAATCCTTCTAGTGACCGACTTATGAGCCTGGATCAGTGTCTCAATCACTGACTCTGAAAAACCTTGCTTAGATAGAATCAAGCGTTCAATCTCCAAGCAGTCAGCTTCAGAGAAACAAGATTTGGATGAAGAAAAGGCCCCTGAAGAAGAAGATCCTTCCTCAGGGGAAGCTTCCACGGAGGTAAAGCTGACATCTCCACTAGATCTGCATACCAGACTCTGGGGCGATTAGAATCACCGATACTCATTCCTGTCTTATGCGGGCATTCACCCGAGACAGGAGGGCAAACGGAGGAAAAAGATAAGCCAACTGAAAGTCCTACGGAACTACCAAGGCATCTATTAGAAAGGCCTGAGGATCCCTTGACCTGGAACCATACCTTGGAAGCTTTGCATTTTAGCGGGATGCCATGAGATCCAACTCTAGCATCCCCCATCTGGATACCAGTTTGGAGAACACTTCCAGATGGAGTTCCCATTCCCCTGGATGTAAAGTCTGCCTGCTTAGAAAATCCGCTTCCCAGTTGTCTACTTCCCAGATGTGGATGGCTGACAGACAACAACAGTGGTTTTCCACCCACTGAATGATCCGAGACACCTCCCTCATTGGTAGGGAACTTCGTGTTAATGTATGCTACTGATGGTATGTTGTCTGATTGGAATCTGATGAACTGGTTCAAGGCCAAGCTAAAAGTTTATTGTAAATTGCTCTCAACTCCAGAATGTTGATCATTAGTTTGGACTCCTCCTGAGTCCAAAGACCCTGAGCTTTGAGGGATTTACAGACTGCCCTCAGCCTACCAGGCTGGCGTCTGTAGTCACTATCACCCAAGATGGTCTCTGAAAGCAAGTGCCCCGGGACAGTTGCTCCCGAGAAAGCCACCAATGAAGAGAATCCTTTGTCTTCTGATCCAACACTATCTTTGGAGAAAGATCCAGATAATCTCCGTTCCACTGATTGAGCATGCATAACTGTAAAGCTCTCAGAAGAAAATGAGCAAATGGCACAATGTCCATGGCTGCCACCATCAGTCCAATTACTTCCATACACTAAGCAACTGAAGGACGAAGTGTCTCCTGAAGGACTCGACAAGTCAATAGGAGCTTGACTGTTCTGGTCTCTATCAGGAATATCTTCATCAGAACAGAGTCTATAATTGTCCCTAAGAACACAACACTTGTTGCTGGAACCAGAGAACTCTTTTCCACATTTACCTTCCACCCATGAGACTGGAGGAAGGAGAGTAACATCTGCGTGTGAGATGCCACCTTTGGAAAGGAGGGATCCTGAATTAGAATGTCGTCCAGATAGGGGGCCACAGCTATCCCCCTTGACTGGACCACCACAAGAAGGGCCCCTAGAACCTTCGAGAATATTCTGGGAGCTGTGGCCAGGCCGAAAGGCAAGGTCACAAACTGAAAGTGACAATCCAGAAATGCAAATCTCAGAAACCTGTGATGATCCCTGTGGATGGGAACATGTAAGTAAGCGCCCTTCAAATCTATGGTCGTCATATACTGACCCTCTTGGTCAAAGGAAGAATTGTCTGAATGATTTCCATCTTGAATGAAGGAACCTTGAGGAATTTGTTTAGACAGTTTAAGTCTAGAATCGGGCTGAAGGTTCCCTCTTTTTTGGGAACCACAAACAGGGTTGAATAAAAACCCAGACCCTGTTCCAACTTTGGAACCAGAACAATCACCCCCAGAGCCAAGAGGTCTTCGATACACCTCAAGAACGCCTCTCTCTTTATCTGATCTGCAGATAACCTGGAAAGGTGAAACCTGCCCCTGGGGGGACAACACTTGAATTCTAACCTGTAGCCCATGGGTCTGGAACGTCCCTTAACCAGACTTGAGTGAACTGAGAGAATCTGCCCCCACTAGATCCAGGCCTGGATCGGGGGCAACCCCTTCATGCAAACAGAGTCGGTAGCAGGCTTTTTTCCCTGCTTACTCTTACTACAGGACTGAGTCGGTTGTTATTATCCTGCTTGGACGAAGATGAGGAGGACTTCCCTCTAAAGTTGCAAAAGGAACAAAAATTACTTTGCTCCTCTTATCCTGGGGCAGAAAAGACCCTTTTCCGCCTGTAACATCTGAAATTATTTCCGCCAAACCTGGTCCAAATAAGGTCTTCCCCTTGTAAGGAAGAGCCATCAGTTTAGCCTTAGATGAAACATCAGCTGACCAAGACTTCAACCATAAAGGCCGTCTGGCAAAAACAGCAAAACCAGAAGCCTTAGCTCCCAATCTAAGGACCTGGAGGACCGCATCAGCAATATAGGAATTGGCGAACCTGAGAGCTCTGATTCTGTCCTGAATCTCGTCAAGAGGCGTTTCCTCCTGTAGAGAATCTGTTAATGCCTCAAAGCAATATGAGGCAGCACTAGTCATCGTAGCAATTCAGACCACTGGTTGCCATTGGAGACCAAGATGTGCATAGATCTTCTTAAGATAAGCCTTCATCTTTTTATCCATAGGATCCTTGAAGGAGCAACTATCCTCAATAGTGTATAGTCGTCCTCTTGGCTAGAGTGGAAATGGCACCCTCTACCTTGGGTACCGAAGACCAAACCTCCGTAATGGAAGAATCTACTGGAAACATTTTCTTAAACACCGGAGACGGATTAAAAACCACTCCTGGTTTCTCCCACTCTTGCGCTATGATTTCCTTAACCCTAACTGGGACCGGAAAAACCTCAGAAGAGGAAGGAACATTAAAGAAACTATTAAGTTTAATGGACTTCTTAGGCGTTACTACTGCCTGAGAATCAGAATTGTCCAAAGTAGCTTAAACCTCCTTTAGTAACACCCAGAGGTGTTCTAGCTTAAACCTGAAGGAAGAACCTTCACTATAAGAGAAGGGCATTATACTGTCTGAATCTGAAATCTCACCCTCTGAGAGAGAATTCTCCACATCATCCGATCTTAAAGGAACCTGAGGGTCAGCGTTAGAAACAGATACCCTATTCTCTGAAACCTTAGATTTCCTCTTGCGCTTTCCGGAAAATCTGGGAAACTCAGCCAAGGCTGCAGATATTGCTGAGGACACCTGTGCAGCAACCTCTGCCTTTAAAAATGCACCGCTGGGAGTTAAAGAGGAACTGCAGGACACAGTGTTAGCTGCCTGGACGCTTGGGACGAAATAGGGGAAGGTTCTGGCATTACCTGGACAACATCCTCCTGAGAGACATAAGGCTCAACATTAAAAAACTTGTCTTTACCTTGCAATGTCTGTTTTACACAGGAAGAACAGAACTGCATAGGAGCTGCAATTTGTGCGTCTAAACACAATAAACAAGGATTGAAATGAGTGGAATTCATATCAGACATAACTGGTATTATCCTCTATTCAAACTCTCTAGCGTTTAATATACAATAAGAATTAAACAATTCAAAGGAATAAGTCTTTAATAAACACTTAATAAAATGACCTCAGAAAAAACCTCCCTCCGCACCTCAGTATACCGCAGCAAGAATTCACAGGCCCAAAATGCGAAATGCGCAGGCCCAATGATGTCACCGACGTCAGAAGGCATGAAAACACTCTCTGGACAAGGAGGTGGGCGTGGTTAAAACCCGCCCGCAAACTGAAGCAAAACAAACCGCTTAACTAATAATAAACAGTGCAGCTAAAAAAACAAACCAAAAAATGAGCCTGGAGACTCTTCAGTCTCCCATGTCTCTATAACCTGTGCCTGCGAGCATGTCTAGTAATAACATCCATCCCATGAGTGCATTACCCGTCCCTTACATTAAATAAAACAGGTATTCTGAAGTGCCCCTCTCCCCATAGGAAGGAAAACAGCACTTACCTGCTCTGCTGTCTGACATGACAACAGCTCCTAATATGAGATGACACATTCTCCTCACAGCGACTAGGATAACATCAGTAGCCAAGTAACAACCTTCGATATCTAAAATCAGGGCAGCTTACGTAGAGAAACAAAGCAAGCACGACTTTGCAAGTTCTTCACTGCTTTAAAACCACCACAGCTCGACTGAAAAGACTAACGTGGGCTAGGTTATACCCAGTAGCTTTTTTTGAAGACCTAATCTTCTTTGAAAATATAATTTTAATTACACACAAAAAATTCACCTCCTCCATGCATATAGAGGCAAAGAGAATGACTGGGGGTTATGGGTAGGGAAGTGATACTTAACAGTTTTTACTGTAGTGCTCTTTGCCTCCTCCTGCTGACAAGGAGTGGTATTCCCAACAGTAATCAAGATGAACCCTTGGACTCACCACATCTTTAGAAGAAATTAGGCCTTTTAGCCCCCTGAGAACCCAACAAACCTATTCATGGGTGGTATCACTGTACTCAGGAGATGTTGTTGAACACATTGAGGTGTTTTTTTGCAGGAACACATAGAAGAAACTAAGAATTCATGCCTAAAGTATATGGTGTATGGAAAATAACACAAAATAATGACTACCCAAAAGTTTGACAAAGACTGGTGGTTGAATTAGTGCATGGAAAGTGTTAAAATACCAGCATTTGAAATACCCTAGGGTGTCTACTTTTCAAAAATATATGGTTTAATGGGGGTAAATTACATTGGTTGGCTTCAGAAATTACCCAAATAGGACATGGGTGCATGATGATAGATGTGAAAAGTTGGAAAACTGGAATGCGCCCCCTAAAAATAAGGCCTTTTAGCCCCTGAGAACCCAACACACCTATACATGGTGTTATTTGGCAGTAACCCTTAACATTCTCAGTAAATGTATTCTTAAATTGCTATTTTGTCAAAAAATCACCATTTTTTTTTCTTTTTGAAACTTTGGCATAGATTGGTGGTAAAATGGTTGCATGAAAAGAGTTAAAATACCCCAAGTTTAATACCTTAGGTTGTCTTCTTTTTAAAAATATATACATATATCAGGGATCCAATGTAACTTTCGCTAATTTTGAGAAAAAAAAATGGTTTTGAAAAGCAAAATGCTACTTGTACTTATTGCCCTATAACTTGCAAAAAAAAGCAAAGAACATGTAAACATTGGGTTTTTCTAAACTGAGGACAAAATTTAGAAACTATTTAGCATGGGTGTTTTTTGGTAGTTGTAGAAGTGTAACAGATTTTGGGGGTCAAAGTTAGAAAAAGTGTTTTTTTTTTCATTTTTTCCTCATATTTTATAAAAAAAAAATATAGCAAATTATAAGATATGATGAAAATAATGATGACAATAATGGTATCTTTAGAAAGTCAATTTAATGGCGAGAAAAACTGTATATGTGTGGATACAGTAAATGAGTAAGCAGAAAATTACAGCTAAACACAAACACCTCAGAAATGTAAAAATAGCCTTGGTCCCAAACGGTCAGAAAATGGAAAAGTACTGTGGTCCTTATGGGGTTGAAAGATGTCTGTTCCAGTCTCATGGCTCAGGGCATCACCTTGAAAATTCAGACCATAAAACCTAGAAACATACCTTTTGACAGCAGATAAAAACCATAGGTCCAACAAGTGTGCCCATATTTCCTAAATGTGTAATCTGGATGGGTTCTCTTAAATAAACCAGGGGCATATAGAATAAAAGGAGAGACCACAGGACAAAGTTCCTAAATTGAGACAATCTTGTGTATAATGGGAACTCTGTTGTTACTATAGAGATCAGTATGTAGCATCAAATCCTGACCTGAAGAAGGAACGGTGAAAGCAAATGTTCTACAGGAATTGATTAAGTCTTTTTCTATAGGTCTATACTATTTACAATAAGGCAGTGATGGTTAATTTCCTGACACTTGGGGGCGCGGGTCATTTTTTAGAAACCTCTGGGGTATAAAATCAATATCTAAAGGCTGCATATAAATTCATGTATATTTAACACAAAAAAAATAATATACCTCCTTGGTTGCCCATTTACTAGAAGTCCTCAAAGCACTTTTTTCCCACCACTTTTTCCTGGGGCCACAAAAACTATGGCACACATTCTTAGTACTATATTTCCCAGGGCCACAAAAACTAGTGCAGAGGATAAACATAAAATTCTCCATTTTGTTAGAGTACTGGTACTTTTCACTGTAAATGGGTTAAACACAGCTGGTGCACTCCTGTAAAGTACAAGGATGGACAGTGATTGGTGGATATGTACGTTTTCATTCCTAATTAGCTCACCAGCAGTTTCCTTCCTATCAGCAGCCACCTATGAGCGTGGTGATGTCACCAACCCAGAAACCAAAAAGGGGGGGTAAGTATTTAAACCCCTCAGTTTTAGCTTTCTTAATTGCCTACTCTTTCAAATCGCAGGTAGTGGGGTATTCTAAAAATACACACTTTTTTAATGAGGGGATCTCTAAGCACTGATAACAGCCTATCAAAAAGGCCTAGAGACCCCAAAGACCTATTGATTTAAAGCCCAAATTCCCCTCTTTAAAATAAAGACCATAAACAGGTTTTAAAATCTCAGGGATGGAAATAGCTCTGCAGTTAAGGTGTTAAATAAAGTTAAAGTAGTAGCTTGTGCTACAAGTCAGCAGCAGTATTTTTTTTTTATAACAGATGAATTAATCAACTAACAAGGACTTTGCTAAATCATTTTCAATGTAAATTTGAAATTTTTAATGCTTTCACGCCTTTTAGAGTAATGTTTTTAACACATAAATAAAATAAACTATTTCTTTTTCTTGCATTTATTTTATTTATTTTTTCCCTAAAGGTCCATTTGTTTATTTTTCAAGATGAATTCAATAAATATATTGGAAAATGTATATATTTTTTTACTACTGCACACGTCTAATATTTGTTACTGGAATTTTATTTGTGCTGTCATTCTGTATTTTCATAAAGAGAGGATAGGGAAGTGAATACCATATGCTTAGGTGAGAGCGACTATGGGCTGGTTCTATAAAACCACTGAGGTTTAGAGAATTGAGCCCTATATGTTTTGAGAACATATTGGTATGTTGTTTTAGTTTGTTGATGTTAAACAGATCTTAGTTAGAGCCACTCTGGGGCTACTGGAATAATGATCTGTCTGGTCAAAGGCTGAACACTGCTCCAGCCTACGGTACAAAAGCGCTTCATTAGACCATCTGCTTCAGAGACCTCCAGTGCAGGTCAGTAAATCTGCAATTTTAATGGGTTTTCGATGAGCATTTTGCAATGCAAATGTGCTATAAGGTTAAACTGTGCAGGGTCTGAAGATCACAAAATATCAGTTAATGAGCACACAACTACCTCTGTGAATAAAGGAAGCATTTGTTTAATAAGTAATGTGCACAGTCAGGGAAATCTCCTAGTCCTATACAAAATATATTTATATGCTGTATATTAATACTGCTACAAATCTGGGTTACCCAGCCTTAAAGGAATATTAAACCCAGATTTTATCGTTCATGATTCAGATAGAGCACGTGATTTTAAACAACTTTTTAATTTACTTCTATTATCAAATTTTCTTCATTCTCTTGATATCTTTGTTTGAAAAGCAGGGAACGTAAGCTTAGGAGCCCGCCCATTTCTGGAGCACTATATGGCAGCAGTTTTGCAAGAATGTTATTCATTTGCAAGAGCACTAGATGGAAGCACTGTTTCCTGCTATGTAGTGCTCCAGATGCTACCTAGGTATCTCTTAAACAAAGAATACCATGTGAAGGAAGCAAATTTTATAATAGAAATAAATTGGAAACTTTTTTTAAATTGTATTGTCTGTCTGAATTGCAAAAGAAAATTTTATATGTACTAGCAATTAAAGGGACATGAAACCCATCATTTTTATTTCATGACTCAGACAGGACAAACAATTTTAGAGAACTTTCCAATCTACTAATTTATTTTTTTAATCAAATTTGATTATTTTTTTGGTATTCTTTGTTGAAGGAGCAGCAATGCTCTACTGGGAGCTAGATGAGCACATCAGGTGAGCCAATGACTAGAAGCATATGTGTGCAGCCACCAATCAGCAGCTAGCTCCCAGAAGTGCATTGCTGCTCCTTAGCCTAGCTAGATTTGCTCTTAAACAAAGGATACCAAAAGAACAATGCAAATTTGATAATACACGTAAACTAAAAAGTTGTTTGGAGGTTTAATCATATTATTTATAACATGCATTAAAATAATATGAAATTATTAATTGTGCACAAACATATATTGCATCTTCCCTGCAAATCAGATGATTCCATATAGATAGTGTTGAAAATAATAACCAATATCTGTCTGTTTTTGCAGTGCCTAGTGAGGTCTGAATGGGTTAATTATTATGCAGGCAATTTTAGTCAGGAAGCCCAGTCTTGTCTGATGGGGCTATAAACGGTAGCTAGTTGTGAGTGTGGGGGATAGTTATCAACGTATCAACTTTCCTGCCTTCGCCGGCCCAATACGCCTGCCTAAGCTCGCCTACCATCGCCGCCGCGAACCTTAAAAAATTCGCCTAAGTTATCAATAAATCTGTCAAAAAGCCGCGCACCAAGTACAGGGCGATGAGCAGCGGACTGTGAGAGTTATCACTCATCCGATCTCGCTGCTCTTCGGCTTTTTTACAGCTTTCTTGCTAGCCTGTCACTAAGCACTCATACTAACTACACTGTTCTACCCCCTATACCGGCGCCCCCGGAGCCCCCCGCAACTCAATAAAGTTACTAACCCCTAAACCGCCGCTCCTAGACCCCGCCGCAACTCTTATAAATGTATTAACCCCTAAACCGCTGCTCCTAGACCCCGCCGCAACTTTTATAAATGTATTAACCCCTAAACCACCGCTCCCGGACACCGCCACAACCTACATTATACCTAGTAACCCCTATCCTGCCCCCCCTATACCGCCGCCCTCTATAATAAAGTTATTAACCCCTATCCTGCTGATCCCGCACCTCGCAGCAACTAAATAAATAGTTTAACCCCTAAACCGCCGCTCCCGGACCCTGCCGCAACCTATATTAAATTTATTAACTCCTAATCTGCCCCCCCTA
This sequence comes from Bombina bombina, assembly GCF_027579735.1. Classification (NCBI taxonomy): domain Eukaryota; kingdom Metazoa; phylum Chordata; class Amphibia; order Anura; family Bombinatoridae; genus Bombina; species Bombina bombina. Next base: position 1,106,500,019 of record NC_069504.1, on the reverse strand, counting down.
CACCGTCGCCACCTATAATACATTTATTAACCCCTATCCTGCCCCCCACTACACCGCCGCCACTGTAATAAATTTATTAACCCCTAAACCTAAGTCTAACACTAACCCTAACACCCCCCTAACTTAAATATTAATTAAATAAATCTAAATAATATTTCTATTATTAACTAAATTAATCCTATTTAAAACTAAATACTTACCTTTAAAATAAACCCTAATATAGCTACAATATAAATAATAATTATATTGTAGCTATCTTAGGATTTATTTTTATTTTATAGGTAACTTTCAATTTATTTTAACTAGGTACAATAGCTATTAAATAGTTATTAACTATTTAATAGCTACCTAGCTAAAATAAAGAGAAATTTACCTGTAAAATAAAAACTAACCTAAGTTACAATTACACCTAACACTACACTATACTTAAATTATTCCTATTTAAAACTAAATACTTACCTGTAAAATAAACCCTAAGATAGCTACACACTACACTATCATTAAATAAATTAAATAAATTAAATACAAATAACTACAATTAAATACAATTACATAAACTAACTAAAGTAAAAAAAATAAAAAAAGCTAAGTTACAAAAAATAAAAAAATAGGTTACAAACATTTAAAAAATATTACAACAATTTTAAGCTAATTACACCTAATCTAAGCCCCCTAATAAAATAACAAAGCCCCCCAAAATAAAAAAATTCCCTACCCTATTCTACATTTAAAAAGTTCAAAGCTCTTTTACCTTACCAGCCCTTAAAAGGGCCTTTTGTGGGGCATGCCCCAAAGAAAACTGCTCTTTTGCCTGTAAAAGAAAAATACAACCCCCCCAACATTAAAACCCACCACCCACATACCCCTAATCTAACCCAAACCCCCCTTAAAATAACCTAACACTAATCCCCTGAAGATCATCCTACCTTTAGTCGTCTTCACTCAGCCGAGCCACCGATGGAACTGAAGAGGAGATCCGGAGCGGCAGAAGTGATCCTCCAAGGGGCGCTGAAGAAATTTTCCATCCGGGCGATGTCATCTTCCAAGCGGCGCTGAAGAAGTCTTCTATCCAGGCGATGTCATCTTCCAAGCGGGGTCTTCAATCTTCAATCTTCATCCCGCCGACGCGGAACATCCTTCTTTCCCGACGAACTACCAACAAATGAAGGCTCCTTTAAGGGACGTCATCCAAGATGGCGTCCCTTCAATTCCAATTGGCTGATAGGATTCTATCAGCCAATTGGAATTAAGGTAGGAAAAATCTGATTGGCTGATTGAATCAGCCAATAGGATTGAACTTCAATCTGATTGGCTGATTCAATCAACCAATCAGATTTTACCTACCTTAATTCCGATTGGCTGATAGAATCCTATCAGCCAATCGGAATTGAAGGGACGCCATCTTGGATGACGTCCCTTAAAGGAGCCTTCATTCGTCGGTAGTCCATCGGGAAAGAAGGATGTTCCGCGTCGGCGGGATGAAGATTGAAGACCCCGCTTGGAAGATGACATCGCCCGGATAGAAGACTTCTTCAGCGCCGCTTGGAAGATGACATCGCCCGGATGGAAGACTTCTTCAGCGCCCCTTGGAGGATCACTTCTGCCGCTCCGGATCTCCTCTTCAGTTCCATCGGTGGCTCGGCTGAGTGAAGACGACTAAAGGTAGGATGATCTTCAGGGGATTAGTGTTAGGTTATTTTAAGGGGGGTTTGGGTTAGATTAGGGGTATGTGGGTGGTGGGTTTTAATGTTGAGGGGGTTGTATTTTTCATTTACAGGCAAAAGAGCAGTTTTCTTTGGGGCATGCCCCACAAAAGGCCCTTTTAAGGGCTGGTAAGGTAAAAGAGCTTTGAACTTTTTTAATGTAGAATAGGGTAGGGAATTTTTTTATTTTGGGGGGCTTTGTTATTTTATTAGGGGGCTTAGATTAGGTGTAATTAGTTTAAAATTGTTGTAATATTTTTTAAATGTTTGTAACCTATTTTTTTATTTTTTGTAACTTAGCTTTTTTATTTTTTGTACTTTAGTTAGTTTATGTAATTGTATTTAATTGTAGTTATTTGTATTTAATTTATTTAATTTATTTAATGATAGTGTAGTGTTACGTTTAATTGTAACTTAGGTTAGGATTTATTTTACAGGTAATTTTGTATTTCTTTTAGCTAGGTAGTTATTACATAGTTAATAACTATTTAATAACTATTCTAACTACCTAAAATAAATACAAAGTTACCTGTAAAATAAAAATAAATCCTTAAATAGCTACAATGTAATTATTAATTACATTGTAGCTATCTTAGGGTTTATTTTACAGGTAAGTATTTAGTTTTAAATAGGAATAATTTATTTAAGTATAGTGTAGTGTTAGGTGTAATTGTAACTTAGGTTAGTTTTTATTTTACAGGTAAATTTCTCTTTATTTTAGCTAGGTAGCTATTAAATAGTTAATAACTATTTAATAGCTATTGTACCTAGTTAAAATAAATTGAAAGTTACCTATAAAATTAAAATAAATCCTAAGATAGCTACAATATAATTATTATTTATATTGTAGCTATATTAGGGTTTATTTTAAAGGTAAGTATTTAGTTTTAAATAGGAATAATTTAAGTATAGTGTAGTGTTAGGTGTAATTGTAACTTAGGTTAGTTTTTAATATAATAGAAATATTATTTAGATTTATTTAATTAATATTTAAGTTAGGGGGTGTTAGGGTTAGTGTTAGACTTAGGTTTAGGGGTTAATAAATTTATTATGGTGGCGGTGGTGTAGTGGGGGGCAGGATAGGGGTTAATAAATGTATTATAGGTGACGACGGTGTGGGGGGGGCAGATTAGGGGTTAATAAATTTAATATAGGTTGCGGCAGGGTCCGGGAGCGGCGGTTTAGGGGTTAAACTATTTAGTTGCGGCGAGGTGCGGGATCAGCAGGATAGGGGTTAATAACTTTATTATAGAGGGCGGCGGTATAGGGGGGCAGGATAGGGGTTAATAGGTATAATGTAGGTTGCGGTGGTGTCCGGGAGCGGCGGTTTAGGGGTTAATACATTTATTATAGTTGCGGCGGGGTCAGGGAGCGGCGGTTGAAGGGTTAATATGTATAGAGTAGCTTGCGGTGGGCTCCGGGAGCGGCAGTTTAGGGGGTAATAACTTTATTTAGTTGCGGCGGTGTAGGGGGGGACAGATTAGGGGTGTTTAGACTCGGGGTACATGTTAGGGTGTTAGGTGTAGACAGCTCCCATAGGAATCAATGGGATGTCTGGCAGCAGCGAACTTGTATTTTCGCTATGGTCAGACTCCCATTGATTCCTATGGGATCCGCCGCCTCCAGGGTACGCTGGGCCGGAAAAGTGCCGAGCGTACCTGCTAGTTTTTTGATAACTACGAAAAGTAGTCAGATTGTGCCGCACTTGTGTGCGGAACATCTGGAGTGACGTAAGAATCGATCTGTGTCGGACTGCGGATCGAAGCTTACGCCACAAAATTCTACTTTTGCAGGTGTCTAGCCTTTGATAACTAAGGCGAATCAGCCTCGCCACAAATACGACGGCTTGATAACTACCCCCCTGTGTCTGTAAATCTAATAACCTTCTTCTATCCTTGTCCTTGCATTCCAGCCTGTATCAGTGAACACCTAAATGACTTTGTATCCTGATAAGCCAAATCTATCTGTGAGACAATATGAGTGCATATACTTGAATGTGTGTATACCATCACATAAATGAAGCCAGTTTGCAGAATGATCTACTTAGAATAACACCATTTTATTATTATTATTATTCTTTATTTATAAAGCGCCAACAGATTCCGCAGCGGTGCCCATGGGTACAAGGATAACAGTACAGTGGAGAAACAATACGATAAGACACAATTTTACAGACAAATACAGGGGGAATTGAGGGCCCTGTTCCCGTGGGAACTTACAATCTAGATGGGTAGGATGATTGGAAACAGGAGGTGGGGACTGCAGAGGTGAGAATGATATTAGTGAGGAGATAGAGGGCAACTGTTAATAAGTTGGGTGATAAGCTTCCCTGAACAGAAAGGTCTTTAGGGAACGTTTAAAGGAGGAGATGTTAGGGGCAAGTCTGACATCTCGAGGAAGTGCGTTCTAGAGGGTTGGTGCCGCACGAGAGAAGTCCTGTAGTCTAGAATGAGAGGAGGTAATGGTAGAGGATGCAAGAAGCAGGTCGTTGTTGGATCTTAGGGGACGGGCAGGAGTATATTTGTTGATGAGTGAGGACAGGTAGGGTGGGGCAGCATTGGTGAGGGCTTTGTAGGTTAGGGTGAGAATTTTGAATTTAACTCTGTTGTGAATGGGGAGCCAGTGAAGGGACTCACAGAGAGGCGCAGCAGAAACAGAGCGTCAAGAGAGGTGGATTAGTCTGGCAGATGCATTTAGGACGGATTGGAGGGGAGAGAGGCGGGAGAGAGGGAGGCCAGTTAGTAAGTTGTTACAGTAGTCAAGTCGGGAAATTACCAGGGAGTGGATGAGCTGTTTGGTAGTTTCAGCACTCAGAAACGGGCGAATTTTGGAGATATTGCGTAGGTGGTTGCGGCAGGATGAAGAGAGCAGTTGGATGTGGGGGATGAAGGACAGATTTGAGTCAAGCGTGACTCCGAGGCAGCGGACTTGGAGTGATGGGGAGATAGTGGTGCCGCCAACAGTGATAGAAAAATTAGAGACGGGAGTGGAGCTAGAGGGGGGAATTAGAAGTAGTTCGGTCTTGGACATATTTATTTTTAGGTGGTGAGAGGCCATCCAGGAGGAAATGCCAGATAAGCAGTCGCTGATGTGAGAGTTGACAGAAGGAGAGAGTGCAGGGGTGGAAAGGTAGATCTGGGTATCGTCAGCATAGAGGTGATAGCTGAAGCCATAGCTGTTGACAAGTTTACCCAGTGAAGAAGTATAAATAGAGAAGAGTAGAGGACCCAGGACAGAGCCTTGAGGTACTCCAACAGACAGGGGCAATAGAGAGGAGGAGTCACCAGCAAAAGAGACTGAGAAGGATCTGTTGGAGAGATAAGAGTGAATCCAGGAGAGGGCAGTGTCACAGAGACCAAGAGAACTGAGGGACTGTAGGAGAAGGGGATGGTCAAAAGTGTCAAAGGCAGCAGACAGGTCAAGTAAGATGAGTATAGATTAGTAGCCTTTCTTTTCAGCTGAAAGGAGATCATTAGTAACCTTGGTGAGGGCAGTTTCAGTTGAGTGTTGGGGAAGGAAGCCAGATTGCAGGGGGTCGAGCAATGAGTTGGAGGACAGGAAGTGGGTTAGGCAATTGAAAACTAGTTTTTCGAGGAGTTTTGAAGCTAGTGGGAGCAGTGATATGGGGCGGTTGTTTGCAGGGGAGTTAGGGTCGAGGGAGGGTTTTTTGAGGATGGGGGTGACTTTCGCATGTTTGAAGGAGGCAGGGAATGAGCCGGTAGAAAGGGATAGGTTAAATATGTGAGTAAGAGCCGGAGTGAGGGTGGTAGACAGAGGAGGGATTAGATGTGAAGGAATAGGGTCAAGTGGGCAGGTAGTGAGGTGTGAAGAAGACAAAAGGGAAGCCACTTCACTCTCAGTGGTTGGGAGGAGGGTGCAGAGAGTGGCAGAGGGGGTGACTGGGAGCGGAGTTGGGAGATTGCAGGTTTGTGTTGGAATGTTTCCTCGGATTTCAAGTGTTTTATTGAGAAAATAGTCAGCGAGGTCTTGAGCACTGAATGTAGATGAGGGGGGTGGTGCAGGTGGGTAGAGGAGAGAGTTGAAAATAGAGAAGAGTCTTTTAGGGTTTGAGGAGTGAGTGGATATAAGAGAGGAGAAGTAGGTTTGCTTAGCTAAGCGAAGGGCAGAGGTGTAGGAATAGAGAATGAACTTATAGTGCATGAAATCATGTTCAGAGCGGGATTTCCTCCAGGCAGGCTCAGCAGTGCGGGAGCATTTTTGTAGGTGGCGCGTTTCTTGGGAGTGCCAGGGTTGGAGCTGACGACGTGGGGCTTTGCGAGGTTGGGGTGGAGCGAGAGTGTCAAGTGCAGCAGAGAGAGTATTGTTATAGTGGGTTATAGCAAGGTCAGGGCAGGATATTGTGGAAGTGTGGGGGAGGCGTAGTTGAATGAGATTGGAGAGTTGGGGAGCGTCCACAGTGTGCAGATTTCTGCTGGTGCGGGGGCGAGAGGGGGAAGTAGGTTTAGTATCAATATTAGGATTAAAGGTGAGCAGATGGTGGTCTGAGATGGGAAATGGGCGACATGCAACATTAGAGAGAGAGCAGAGATAGGAGAATACCAGATCAATTGAGTGTCCATCACGGTGGGTAGGGAATAGGGTGGATTGTGACAGGCCGAAGGAGTTAGTGAGTGAGAGAAGTTTAGAGGCAGCAGGGGCAGATGGGTTGTCAATGGGGATGTTGAAGTCCCCTAGAATTAGTGCAGGTGTATTTGTGGAGAGAAAGTAAGGAAGCCAGGCAGCAAAGTTGTCAAGGAATTGGGAAGTTGGTCCAGGGGGGCGATAGATAACTGCCACTCTGAGAGAGAGAGGGGAGAACAGGCGAATGCAGTGGACTTCAAAGGAAGAAAAGGAGAGAGATGGAAATGGGGATAGGTACTGATAGGAGCAGGAGGGGGAGAGTAAGATGCCAACACCGCCACCGTGTCTCTCACCTGGCCTAGGTGTGTGGCTAAAGTGAAGACCACCATGTGTGAGGGCAGCAATGGAAGCAGTGTCAGAGGAAGATAGCCAGGTTTCAGTAATAGCTAAGAGGTTGAAAGCGTTGGAAACAAACAGGTCGTGAACAGTTGTAAGCTTGTTACAGATGGAGCGAGCATTCCAGAGGGCACAAGAAAAGGGAGGGGTTAGGCGCTGTGTGTTAATTGAGATGAGATTGTTGGTATTGCGTGACCTAGGATTTTTGCAGTGGGAGATGGAGCGAGAGTGTAAAAGTGTGGCGATTGTTGCAGGGCCAGGGTTGGGAGAGACATCACCAGCAGCAAGCAGTAGTAGCAGTGAGAGAGACAGAAGGTGAGAGTGAGATTTGTAGGGGCAGGAATGATTAGACACAGGAGAGTTAGAGGGGGAAGAGTTTCTAAGGAAACAAAGTAGTTCATGAGAGGACAGCATAGGGGATGAGAGAAGGGAGGGGGAGATATGGATAGTGTGGGGATTGTTGTTGTAGGGACATGCAGTGATTTTTAGGAGAAGGGAAGACAGAGAGAGCAGAAAATGCATAGAAAGCATTGTCTAGAAGTATAGTTATTAAGTTTACCTGTTAGTTGGTCTGCAGTTTCAACCTCCAGTTTCTAACTCCAGTGTGCTAACTCTTGCTACTTGTAACAGAGAGCTACTTAGATCAGAGAGCCATCGGCCCAAAATGAGCCTTAAGCCTTCTCCATATGTAGGAATGAGAAGTGATGAAATGATTCTAGGCAGCTATTACAGGCAGTTTTAGCTAGCAGGAATTACACACTTGCAAATTAGAGAGGGGTGGGGTGAAAGCCTGAATAAGTTTAGACAATATAAGATAAAATGATTACAGGTAGACAAAATGGAGACAGAGGAAATGGTTACCAGAGGAGTCTAGCACAGATTAAAGGGGCGTTTAAAAGCAGTCAGTTAAGGCAGAAGCAGGAAGACATACCAGAGGAGTCTAGCACAGATTAAAGGGGCGTTTAAAAGCAGTCAGTTAAGGCAGAAGCAGGAAGACATACCAGAGGAGTCTAGCACAGATTAAAGGGGCGTTTAAAAGCAGTCAGTTAAGGCAGAAGCAGGAAGACATACCAGAGGAGACTAGCACAGATTAAAGGGGCGTTTAAAAGCAGTCAGTTAAGGCAGAAGCAGGAAGACATACCAGAGGAGTCTAGCACAGATTAAAGGGGCGTTTAAAAGCAGTCAGTTAAGGCAGAAGCAGGAAGACATACCAGAGGAGTCTAGCACAGATTAAAGGGGCGTTTAAAAGCAGTCAGTTAAGGCAGAAGCAGGAAGACATACCAGAGGAGTCTAGCACAGATTAAAGGGGCGTTTAAAAGCAGTCAGTTAAGGCAGAAGCAGGAAGACATACTAGAGGAGTCTAGCACAGATTAAAGGGGCGTTTAAAAGCAGTTTACAATGCTCTGCTTGTAAACACAATGAATGTCTCAGAAAAACATACATTAGTTAAATCTTTTTCACTAGTGCTGACCTTTCTTTTTTTATCTATTATCAGACCTACTGAATATAATTTGCTGTTTTAAACTTTGTAAACAAATTATTTGTTATTTACTCATATTGTAACTATATTTGAAAAACCCTTGTTTTTGTTAGCCTAGATAATCATGAAATGTATTAGCCTAGATATGGAGATCAGGAATGCCCTGTCTCCTGTGTATAAATACCTGGGTTGGGACTGACCCCCTCAGAGAAAACTTTGTATTGTTTCTCTCCATACTGCAGTGTGCATATCAATAAACAAACCCTCTTTAACCTGTTGTGGTCTGAAGAGTTATTCAGTCCAGGGTGAATATCACCAACAAAGGGAGGCCATATTGCCGCTTTAAGGGAGGACATATGTCAGGGGCTGTTTAATGAAATTTTTGAATAATATTCCATTATAAGAACCATGACATGTCTATTTGTCATATGTGTTACCCCTTAAAGGGACAGTCAACACCAAAATTGTCACACTGCAAAGAACAGCCTCCTCACAATTTATGAAAGGAGAAACAGAAGTAGCACACTGTTTCAAGACCAGAAATTAAAGACATGATTTTTTTTTCTTCATGATTTAGACATGATTTATTCCTATTATCAAATTTGCTTTGTTCTGTTGGTATCCTTTGTTAAAGAAGCATCAATGCACACCTAGAAGTGAGACAAGCTAGGTATTCTATTCAACAAAGTATTCTAAAGAGAACAAAACAAATTAGATAATGGAAGGAAACTTGTTAAAAACTGTATGCTCTATCTGAATCATGAACGTTTAATTTAGACTTGACTGTCCTTTTAAGATAAAGTGTTGCAAGGCAAGGTGTCTGAGAGGGTTATGTGGCTTATAGTAGGTCTGCAGGGCTAAGGGTCTGAGGTGGCTATGTGACTAACATAGGGGCTGTAGTGCTAGTAGTCTGAGGTTGGTATGCTGCTAGCATAGGGGCTGTGGGGCTACGGTTCTGGGGTGGGTATATGGCTTAGAGACAGGCTGCAGGGCTAGTGGTTTGAGGTGGATAAATGGCTAACATAGTTGCTACAGGGCTCTGGGCCTAAAGGTGCGGGTAGCTGGTATAGGGTTGCTGGGGTAGTGTTATAAGGTGGATATATGGCCAGCAGACCGGCTGCATGGATAGCGGTTTCAGGTGAGTATGTGGCTTACATTAGGGCTGCAGAGTTTTGGGTCTGAGGCTGGTATGTGGCTTATAGAAGGTCTACAAGTCTAGGGATCTGAAGTGGGTATGTGGATTATAGAAGATCTACAAGGCTAGGATCTAAAGTATGTGGCATATAGAAGGTCTGCAAGGCTAGGGATTTAAAGTGGGTATGTGGCTTATAGAAGGTTTGCAAGGCTAGGGATCTGAGGTGAGTATGTGGCTTATAGAAGATCTGCAAGTCTAGGGATCTTAAGTGAGTATGTGGCTTATAGAAGGTCTGCAAGGCAAGGGATCTGAAGTGAGTATGAAGCTTATAGAAGGTCTGCAAGTCTAGGGATCTGAAGTGGGTATGTGGATTATAGAAGGTCTGCAAAGCTAGGGATCTGAGGTGAGTATGTGGCTTATAGCAGGTCTGCAAAGCTAGGGATCGGAAGTGAGAATTTGACGTATAGAAGGTCTGCAAGTCTAGGGATCGGAAGTTAGTATCTGACGTATAGAAGGTATGCAAGGCTAGGGATCTGAAGTGAGTATGTGACTTATAGAAGGTCTGCAGGGGTAAGGATTTGAGGCAGATATGTGACTTTTGGGGGTAACCAGTATAGGGGTCCTATCTGAGGTCTAATGAGAGCATGTAGTTTATAGAGCGACTGATAGGCCATGATTCTGATCAAAGGTTGTAAGTTTCATAGATGCTGCATCAGCAATACCCAGCATTTAAAGGGATATGAAGCCCAAAATGTTTCTTTCATGATTCAAACAGAGCATATCATTTTTTTAAAAAACTTTCCAATATTCTCCTAGTATTACATTTATTTTATCCTCTTGTTATTCTTTGTTGAAGAGATATTCAGATAGGTAGAGTGCACATGTCTGAATCACTACGTGACAGGAAATAGTGTTGCCATCTAGTGCTCTTGCATAACATTGCAAAACTGCTGTTGTATAGTGCTGATCTTACCTTCCTTCTTTTCAATAAAGGACAATAAGAAAACAAAAACAATTTGATAATAGAAGTAAATTAAAAAGTTTTTTTAAAATTGTATGTTTTTTCTGTATCATGAAAGAAAACAAAAATGGGGTTTACGTCCCTTTAACCCCAATGCTACCAGCACAGAGTTGCTTTAAATACATATTGGTAGCTGTGTAGTTCATTTATAATGTTTTCATTTTGAGTCTTGTTGAGCTCTGGTCTGCAGATGGACCTAAGATGTGATATTCATCCATAAAAGCACATATTAAATATTTGTTTCATACAAATATGACTAAAGGTTAAAGGGACAGCTTACTCAAAACATTTCTCCCCAATAATTTGTTCCCAATAATCCACTTTACCTGCTGGGTTGTATTAAATTGTTTACAAGTATTTCCTATACACTTATATTGGCATTTGAAATAGTTGAATTAGCATGTTGTATCCCCACCTATTCTGAAAGTTTTTGGCCTCAGGTCCAAGCTATAGATAAGCTGTGTAAACACAGCCAGCAGAAGAAATTACACTCCCAGTGGGGTATAGAAGAGATAAGGTAATAAAATGTTAATTTCCCATTGTTCTCTCCAAGTATTGGTGATTGGTTTATGGACAGATATAAGATAAAGAATCATATATATGTACACAATGTGATAAAGTAATGAGATCTGATTATAACTACAAGCTCAACCCATTTTATTAGGTTGTGGCTTCCAAATACAAAATCAGCTTATTCATATACACAAATAAACCTTAAAAAGCAAATCTCATACATTTTATACTCTGCAGTTGGTAAAAAAAAGTAATTGACAACACATTAAGGGAACAACAATTTTACAATATACTGTCCCTTTAAATATCCGTTTAATTCCTGACCACAGGCAGCTGTTTGACGTCTCTGAACCTTTGTCTGCTAATCTGAGCTGTGAGAGAGTTATGTGCTGCCAATCACAGCCTGAACAACACAACTATTATGTGTTACAGAACTCATTAACTCCAGCTTATTCGCTAAGTAGGAATAAACAGTCTATACTCAGAACTCAGCTGGTTTTACCTGAGATAAATCGGCCAATCTGCTGGTGTGCAAATGAATTCACCATTTTATTTGTAGCTTTTTGTAATGTATTGTAATATATAAACCATGTTTTATGGACTAGATTCATCAGGATTGGGGAATTATATGCCAGCATTGTAGTTTGTTAAAGGGACATAAAATGAAAATAAAATGATAATGGAAGTCAAAATTAAAATTTCAGAATTCAGAGCATACAATTTAAAGGGACAGTTTACTCAAAAATTGTCTCCCCTTTAATTTGTTCCCAATGATCCACTTTACCTGCTGGAGTGTATTAAATTGTTTACAAGTAGCTCCTTTACCCTTATATTGGCATTTGAAATTGTTAATTTAGCATGTGGTATCCCCACCTATTCTGAAAGTTTGTGGCCGCGCGTACCAGCTATAGATAAGCTTTGTAAACACAGCCAGCAGAAGAAATTACACTCCCAGTGTGATAAAGCAGAGATAAGGTAATAAAATGTTCATTTTCCATTGTTCTCTCAAAGTACTGGTGATTGTTTAAGGACAGATATAAGATAAAGAAGCAGGTATATGTGCACAATGTGATACAGTAATGAGATCTGATTATACCTACAAGCTCAACCTATTTTATTAGGCTGTGGCTTCAAAAAACAAAATCAGAGCTTTAATATACAGACATAAACCTTAAAAAGCTAATTTTCATACATTTTTTACTCTGCAGTTGGTAAAAAATGCAATTGTAAACACATTAAGGGAAAAACTATTTTACAGTATACTGTCCCTTTAAAGGCATAAAAAGTCAAAATGAAACTTGCATGATTCAGATAGAGCATGAAATTATAAGACACTTTTAAATTTACTTCTATTTTCAAAAATGCTTTGTTCTCTTTGTATCCCTTGTTGAAAAAGAATACGCACATATCCTACACTAGTGGTAGCTAGCTGCTGATTGGTGCCCACACATATTTGTCTCTTGTGATTGGCCAAGTAGATGTTGTCTAGCTGCCAGTAGTGCAATGTTGTTCTTTCAGCAAAGGATAACAAGAGAATGAAGCACATTTGATAATAAAAGTAAATTGGAATTTTTTTAAAATTGTATGTTCTATCCAAATCATGACAGAAAAATTTGGGGTTTCCTATCTCTTTAAATACACTTTCCGATTTACTTCTATTTTTTCCCCTTGAAAGCATACTGAGATCGGTTCAGGTGTGTCAGTGACATGCACGTTCCTCAGTGTGCTCTCATGGAAAGCAGCTAAGCTTCAACAATGGTTATGAGGAGGACAAGGTTAATTAATTAGACTATTTAAACATGATTTATATCATCAAGATACATTTAAAAATGGCTTAGATACGTTTCTGGCTAGAAACAGAATTCAGAGTTATGATTGCTTGAGTTAAAGTCCCCCTTTATCAGTATCCTGGATCATGTGGACTGCAATCGGATGTCATGGAGTGCACTAGAGCACACGTATGCTCAAACAGCTTACTTTCTTATGTGGATGCTGGTTACAGGCCCATGCACGTGCATGTTGCAGAAGCATGCATGCATGTTACAAACAGGGGAGTGCAAAAGTGCATAGATGATGCTGGTTTCCAAATTCCCTTGAAGGTGTCTCCAAGGAAGAGGGGTAAAGCAGGCATAGTTGTGCCATCCACCGAAAATGTATATATATATATATATAAATAATTTTATTTTGTGTGTGTATATATAGTTGTAATCAAAATGATTTAGCCCCCATTGAAAATCAGGTTTATTGTCAAAATGTACAAACTTTCAGCTGTTTGCAAATCAAACAAAAGCAAATGAAATAGCTCAACACAACGAATGCTTCAAGTGGTTTCCCCAAAATCAACTGAAAATGCAACTTTTAATGAATCCTGCAGTCTCAGACTTATTCAACCCCTTCATGGCAAGCATCTTTAGTACTTAGAATGACCTGCGGCAAACAAGATGCATAGCCAGACACCAGCTTCTGGCAGTGTTCTTAGGAATCTTAGCCCATTCCTCATGAGCAATGGCCTCCAGTTCAGTAAAGTTCTTGAGTTGCGTGCTGCAACCGCCTTCTTCAAATCCCACTAAAGATTTTCTATGGGGTTCAAGTCAGGTGACTGTGATAGCCACTGTAGAATCTTCCAGGACTTCTTCTGTAACCAAGCCTTGGTGGAATTTAAGATATGCTTGGGATTATTGTCCTGTTGGAAGGTTCAATTATGCCCAAGCTTCAGCTTACTTACAGACGGGATAATGTTTTCTCCTAGGATTTCCTGATACTTCAATAAAACCATCTTGCCTTCCACATGCTGCAGGTTTCCAATACCAGAGGATTCAAAGCAGCCCCAGATTATCACTGAGCCACCACCATGCTTACCTGTAGGCAGAGTGTTCTTTTCAGCATATGCGCCATTCGTTTTCCTCCAGACATACCTCTGATCCATCTGGCCAAAAAGTTCCAGTTTTGCTTCATCGCTCCACAGAACAGAATCCCAAAACTTCTGTGACTTATTTATATGATTTTGAGAATATTGGAGCAAACTTTTTTTGTGCTTTTGGGTCAGTAGTGGTGCACGTCTTGGAGTTTTGGCATGGAAACCTTCTGCGTTTAGTACACGCCTTACTGTGCAAACTGAAACCTCAGTGCCTGTTGCCACCAAGTCTTGCTGAAGGTCTTTTGCCATCACTTGAGGGGTTTCCTCAACCTGCCTTCTCATAAATCTGGTTGCAGCTGTTGATAGCTTCCTTTTTCTGCCCTGTCCATTGTTCCTTTAACTTTAAACTTGTGAACTTATACTTCCAATGGTGTCTCTAGGAACATTCAGTGCCTTCGCTATATTTTTGTATCCTGTTGTTTGTGAAGAGCAATAATCTCTTCTCTTAACTTATTGGACCATTCTTTTGACTTAGCCATATTTCTAACATGCAGTCAAATGTGACACTCAACAAACCCCTAGCCAGTTCAGGTACTTTATGTGTTTTATCTCAAGCACACCTGGTGAAACTAGTGAAGCCCTTGATTAGTTGCATCAGGTGTGCTTCAGACAACACCTGTTTTGCATATTTGTGCTGTTGTGAGGGATTCTATTCAGTGGGTTTAATAATTTTGAGACTGCAGAATTCATTAAAAACTGCATTTTCAGTTAAATTTGGGGAACCACTTGAAGCATTTGTTGTTTTGAGCTATTTCAATTGCTCTTTTTTAATTTGTTTATTGCAAACAGCTGAAAGTCTGTACGATTTGAAAATAAACCTGATTTGTTTGGGGGTTGAATATTTTTGATTACAACTGTATCTAGATAGAATACACACACACACACACACACATATATAGATAGATAGATAGATAGATATAAATATATACACACTGTACAAACATTAAAACGGACAGTGAAACATGCAATAAACAAAAATGAGAATTCATGAATTCTAAGTGAATATTTAGAGTGGGCACCAAAACTACTATATGAGTGCAGTGGTTTATGTAATAATGTTATTTGTGTCAATTGCAAATGACAATGACAGTATTCACTATTCAATTTTATATATATATATATATCGCAACAACCTAAATTAAACTATATTAACCCCCAAACCTAACCCTAGCGTAACCCTAACAGTAACCCTAAACCTAACCCTAACACCACCTAACTTTAACATAATTAAAATAGAGCTAAACTAATTATTAACTAAATAATACTGATTATTTAATAACTATTTACTAACTAGTCTACCTAGTTAAAATAAATACAAACTTACCTGTAAAATAAAACCTAATCTAGCTACAATATAACTATTAGTTATATTGTAGCTATATTAGGTTTTATTTGACAGGTAAGTTTGTATTTATTTTAACTAGGTAGACTAGTTAGTAAATAGTTATTAACTATTTACTAACTACCTAGTTAAAATAAATACAAACTTTTTACCTAGGTTCTGGACCATTTTTGGTTCAGAACCTAGGTAGCGCTTGCTGATTGGTGGCTAAGTGTAGCAAACCAATCAGCAAGCTCTACCCAGGTGCTGAACAAAAAATGGGCTGTCTCCTAAACTTACATTTTTGCTTTTTCAAATAAAGATAGCAAGAGAACAAAGAAAAAATAATAATAGGAGTAAATTAGAAAGTTGCTTAAAATTGAATGCTCTATCTGAATCATGAAATAAAAAATGTGGGTTTAGTATCCCTTTAAAATGGCCTTTTGTAGGGCATTGCCCTAAGTTAAACAGCTCTTTTACCTGATTTTTTTTTTTTACAAAGACTCACTAGCATTACAAACCCCCACCCCCCCCAAACCCACAAAATAAAAAAAAACTTTCTAAAAAACCTAATCTACCCATTTCCCTGAAAAGGGCATTTGTATGGGCATTGCCCTTAAAAGGGAATTTAGCTCTTTTGCTGCCCAAACACTTACAGTTTTTGAAGTCCCTCTTGAACGATCTTCATCCAGGCAGCGAGAAGTCTTTATCCAGGTGGCCTCTTCTATCTTCATTCAGGCAGTGAAGTCCTCATCCAGGCGGCGAGAAGTCTTCAACCAGGCGGCCTCTTCTATCTTCATCCAGGCGGCATCTTCTATCTTGATCCCGGCGGCGCGGAGTGGGTCCATCCTGAAGACATCCGGCACGGAGCATCCTACAGTCGCTGCCGTACACTGAATCTTCAATTGAAGGGAGCCGTTTCAAAATGCCGTCCCCTGCATTCCTATTGGCTGAAAAATTTGAATCAGCCACTAGGAATTAGAGCTGCTAAAATCCTATTAGCTGTTAAAATCAGCAAATAGGACTTAAGCAGCTCTCATTCTATTGGATGATGAATCAGGGCAATAGGTAGCTTAGGTTTTTGTTAGAGTTAGGTTTTTTATTTTGGGGGGTTGGTTGGGTGGTGGGTTTTACTGTTGGGGGGTCTTTGTATTTTTTTTTTACAGGTAAAAGAGCTGTTTACTTAGGGCAATGCCCTACAAAAGGCCCTTTTATGGGCTATTAGTAGTTTATTGTAGGCTAGGGTTTTTTTTATTTTGGGTGGGCTTTTTTATTTTTATAGCGCTATTAGATTAGGTGTAATTGTTTTTAATTTTGGATAATTTTGTTTGTTATTTTTCGTAGTTTAGTGTTTGTTATTTTTTGTACTTTAGTCTTTTTTATTTTTTGTAATTAGATTCTTTGTAATTTTTAGAGTAGTGTTGGGATTTTTTTAATGTGCAGTTTAGTTTTATTTAATTTGTAGTTAGTTTAATTTTAGTTTAATAATTATATTAGTTTAATTGTTAGTTTAAACTTAGTTCTTTTAATTTGACAGGTAAGTTTTAATTTAATTTAAGCTAGGGAAACTTTAATTTTAATCTAAAGTTAGGGGGGGCGTTAGGTTTAGGGGTTACTAGTTTAATTTAGTTTATTGCTATGTGGTGGGTTTTTTTGGTTTAGGGGTTAATAGTTTACTTTAGTATATTTTGATGTGGGGGCTTGCAGTTTAGGGGTTAATAGGTTTATTATAGTGGCAGCGGTGTAGGTACTTTAGTACAGTGGGGGCGATGTGGGTGAACGGCAGATTAGGGCTAAATAATATTTAAATAGTGTTTGTGATGCGGGAGGGCGGCGGTTTAGGGGTTAATAACTTTAGTATAGTGGTGACGATGTGGTGGAGCGGTGGAATAGGGGTTAATAATTATTTTTGGTGGCGGCGATGTCGGGAGCGGCAGATTAGGGGTTAATAATTTAGAATAGTATTTGCAATGCGGGAAGGCCTTGGTTTAGGGGTTAATAGGTAGTTTATGGGTGTTAGTGTACTTTGTAACACTTTAGTTATGAGTTTTATGTTACTGTTTTGTAGCGTAAAACTTATAACTACTGCTTTTAGATTGCGGAACGGATATTGTCGGTATAGGCTGCAACACTAGCTTTTTAGCCTTTAGCAAAACTAGTAATGGCTGCGCTATGAAAGTCCTATGAAAAAGCGTAATTTTTATGTGAGCGGGACTGACCTTGCGTTACAGGCTAAAAGGCTTGCGGTACAGCTATACTGACAAGACCTGTAATGGCTGCAGTGCTGTTTTAATGCTGAAATGGCCATTTTTTTCAGAACGCACTACTCGTAATCTAGGTGACAGTTATTTCATTGTATGTGTTGAGTTCCAACATTTCAGCCCACACCTGAAATAAAAGAATTGTGTGCATTATGAAGAGTGCTGAATTTTTACTGGCTAATTTTATATATATATATATATTTATATATATATATATATATATATATATACACACACACAGTTCACAGACAGCAGCACCTTTCAATAGATAAACATTCTTTTTAGCTCATCATACCAGGATTACAACAAATGTGACGTTTCGGGTGTATCACCCTTAATCATACATATACACAAAGAGAAGCACACTCACAGAAACGAACAAATGGCTCAACACCATTTAGTCTCCCTATGGGAAAAAGGGGCAAGCAGACGTGGACTCCTTGCTCAGTGTGCTTAGAGGAATATGGCTACACCTCACTGACGAGGCCCAACGAAACGATCGTCTGGAGTTGCTATGTTCCTTGTTCAGAGAGGAATTGCCTGGTATTTCGGCTCTGGACTGACCGTAATAGGCAGGATCAGACTGATATACTACAGGAAAGTTCTACTCTGTGAAAAGCATTACTGGGCTAAAAGAAGTGGCACCCAAGTGGTAAATCGCCATAGAACAGGCTAACAATGGTATTGAGCTGGTTGTTCATTCCTGTGAGTGCACTTCTCTCTGTGTGTATTTAGTCTCCCTATGGGAAAAAGGGGCAAACAGATGTGGACTCCTTGCTCAGTGTGCTTAGAGGAATATGGCTACACCTCAGCCCAATGAAGGCCGAAACGTTCGTCTGGGGTTGCTGTGTTCTTTGTTCAGAGAGGAATTGCCTGGTATTTCGGTGCTGGACTGACTGTAATAGGCGGGCTCAGGCTGATATACTACAGGAAAGTTCTACTCTGTGAAAAGCATTACTGGGCTAAAAAAAGTTGCCCCCAGGTCGTAAATAGACATAGAGACAAACAGAGGCACCAACATGGTCTAGTATTGCAGAGACAAACAGCTACAATGAACACAAGTCCAGATGTATACTCACAAGAGCAGCGCACCCTATGGTGCTATTGGTGCAGGCCGGAGCCTCGCAGTGGTCCAGCTCACTGTGGGATTGTTGTGGATACCCAAAAAAGGTCCCTGAGGGGGTAGGTGGTGAATTTCCTAAGTGGACACAAAGTATATGCACATAGCACAGTAATGTTTGGACAAAGCAACAAGTAAGTTAAGAATAAACTTACAAGATCCAATACACCTCCAGGTGCATTAACAACGGACTGGGACCTAACAGTCACCCGGTAGACTGAAGAACTCCCAGCAAATCTTGATAATCCTCAGGTGGCCAGTGGCAATACAGCCAAAGTATGTCCTCAGAATAATACACCAAATAGCAAGCAAGTGTAAAAATGTATAAAACTTTAATAAAAAACGACGCGTGTCTCAGCTGACTAAGAGCTGTTTCCTCAGGCTAAAAAATGTGTATCACAATAAAAATACACTTGCTATATAACAAAACAAAAAAATCCCCCTCCCCCTCCCTCAGCTCAGTTGTGTATGAACAATTTGTTCTATATAAGTTATAAAATCTTTATCCTGGCAGCACACAAAATCCTTCCAAATTTTACAAAAGGAGTCACCTTTTTTCCCCTCTAGTTTAAAATCATAAGCTGCCTTAATTACTGAGTCTAACAACAATGTTCTTGCTTCAGCAATGGAAGGTATTTTAGAAGTGATCCAATTCTTAAAAATAAGTTTCCTAAGAATTATTATTACCGTACAAACAAAATTAGCATTATTACCTCAGGAATTATGACTCGTCAAGAGCAAGACAGATTCCGTACCTAGTTGTACCTTTGTTTTAATCGTATAGGAGAGAATATATTCAACCTTTGCCCAAAATTGTTTCAACCTAGGGCAACCCCATATCAGATGTCCTAGATCCAGATCCTGCAAGCGACATTTAGGGTAAACATTGGAAACATTTTTATTCCATTTGGCAACTCTACGTGGAATCAAGTAATCCCTTTGTAGCAATCTAAATTGTGTTTCTCTAAAGTATGTTGAAGGAGAAAGACCTTGAATTTTTTTAAGCTTCTCAGCAGAATAATATCTAAATTAACTAGGTCTACTGTTTTCTTCCAGTAACACACTAAATCTGACTAAATCTGACAATAAAGATGTTTCTTCTATAGTCAAAAGAATTTGATAAATTGCTGACAAAGACCATTTCCCGAACTAAAAGAATCCAAAAGCGTATGATCTGCCCATATGTGAGGGCAGGTCTTTGTTAAACTAGCTATATAATTTTTTATCTGAAGAAAGTAAAACATATGGGGTTTTTTAACTGATGGGAACAATTTTTTAAACTTAACAAAAGTATATAATCTATCAGACCTACTGTCACGAAAATCTTTCATGATCAATGGTTTCGATGGAGACCATCTATCGAATATATTCACCATATTACCCAAAGGCGAAATTTCCCTTTACTGGTAACTATTTAGAAATATTTGACGCTATCCCCAGACAAGTTTCTCCAAACCCATAATATATCCCTATATAAGGGATGGTTGGAAATGGTTCCCCCCAAGTCCTTATTTGACGCATGAACCACAAAGTTCAAAGAGAACGGGGAGCAAACCTGGTGTTCTAAACACTCGTCTGAGTATCTAAAAGACTGTAACAGCCAATCCACTGGAAAGCGTAGAATAGAGGCATGATTGTACTCTTCCAAGTTGGGTAGAGCCAAGCCAACTTTACAACCTGGTTGGTATAGCTTAGAAAGTTTTATTCTTGCTTTCCTCCCACTCCATAAAAAATACCTCAGAGATTTATTGAAATGCCAAAGATCAAGTTTCTTAATCAGTAGAGGAAGCATCTTCAGTGTATAAAGAATCTTTAGTATAATAAACATCTTAAAAAGAGCTATTTTACCTATCAGGGAGACTGGGAGTGTTGCCCAGCTCTTCATCTTATCCCCACTATCATCCAGAATCGTTGAAACATTCTCTCTATACCAATTTACTGAATTAGCTGAAATTTTTAATCCCAAGTATTCCAATGTTTTGGTTTCTATAAACTGATAGGTATAAGAGACCTCTGGATTTTTTTTTAGCCACAGAATTTTGGATTTTGTCAAATTTATTTTATAGCCTGAGACTTCACTATTCACTATTTTTTCTATCTGATCTCTTGGATTGGCTACAAATAGTAAAAGATCATCCGCAAATAAGGTAGTTTTAAATATGCTGTTTCCTATACTAATTCTAATTAACACCTCTCTCAAATTAATAGCCAGAGGTTCTATAATCAGATCAAATAGTAAAAGGGACAGGGGACCGCCCTGTCGAGTTCCTCTTGTCATAGTAAATAAGTCTGAGATACCATTATTAATCAATATGGAAGCTCTTATATCCGAATAAACATTTGCAATAAAGTTCTTAAATTGCCCCACAAAACCAAACCTCTCTAGAAACTGTAAATGAAAGGACCACTCCACTCTGCTGAAGGCATTCTCTGCATCCAAGGATAGCAGGAAGGCCTCAGGCAGAGCGGGGCGGTCACCACTATATTGATAAATTACCTGCAAAATGTTCCTTATGCTTACTTCTGACATTCTTCCAGTAGCAAACCCTACCTGGTCCCGATGGATAATCTTAGGCATAATAGGTTTCAACCACTCTGCCAAGATCTTCATTAGAATTGTATAATCAAGACCAAGCAGGGAAATAGGTCTATATGCGGAAATATCTGAGGGATCCTTATTATTCTTGGGTATTAAAATAATATTAGCTTTTTTGAAGCTTTCCGATGTAATTTAGTTCATTCTAAAATAAGCATTATAAAGATCAGTCAGGACAGGGGTTATTTCTGACAAGATAATTTGATAGAACTCCAGAGGTAGATTGTCTGGACCTGGGGTTTTCCCTTTGGCCATAGACTTAATTATTTTTTGAACCTCGTTCTCACTTATTGGCAGATTTAAAGCTTCGCAATCCAAATCTGAAATCTTAGGCAATTTTACCTTGTCCAGGAATTTTTTGATGTTTTCCAGTTTCGGGCACTGGGATGTATATAAATCAGTATAAAATTTATGTAATAAACGTGATATTTGATCTTGTTCCGTGTAAATTATGTTTATAACTTTTAAAGCTGCTACTGGCTTCCTCTCAGTTTGTCTTTTAAACACAGAGGCCATAAGCTTACCTAATTTGTTACCATATCTAAAAAACCTAGCTGCACTTTTATGTAAAGATTCCTGCGCCTCTCCCAAAAGAAATAAATCTCTCTCCTTTCTGCTCAGAAAGTAGTTCTCTGTATTAATCTTACTGGGATGTTTTTGATGTAAAGTAAATGCCTCTTTTACTTTATCTGATAAGTTTTTATCCTTCCTTGTTCTCTCCCTCTGTAATTTAGTCATGTAGGTGCTCATTTCTGCTTTTAGGTAAATCTTATCAGTTTCCCAGAAAAATTGCACATTCTCTCTATAATGATTATTAAACTATGAAAATTCTCCCTAGGCATAACTTAAGAAGGTTCTAAATTTCACTGAATCTCGTAGGCATATTGGGAAAAAAAAGAATTAAATGTAAATTTCTTTTTCACTTCAAGTGATAAAGTTACCGGTGAATGATCTGACAAGGTAAAGTAAAGAATATTACACCTCAGAACCTTGGGCACCAAAGATTCCGAGATGAGGAACAAGTCTAACCTCAATAAGGTATCGTGGGATTTCGAGCAGCACGTATATTCAAGGTTATTAGGATTTAACAACCTCCAAATATCTACCAAATTCAATGAATCACAGAGTAACTTAAAAATCTTTTTTTCAAAATTAATCTGAGAGATTTTGTGTTTAGTTTTAATTTTGTCAACCCCCATTTTCCGTCTATCTAAGTATGAGTTGGGAGTGACATTATAGCCACCTATCATTAACACCTTAGCTTTGGAAAATGTAAGCATCTTCTTTATCAAAAGATTCCAAAATTTCTCATTAGGGTTGTTTGGACCATAAATTTTAACTAACAAGTATTCCTCATTTTGAATAAGGAGCCTGAGAATTAGAAAAAACAGAATTTATGCTTACCTGATAAATTACTTTCTCTTGCAGTGTATCCAGTCCACGGCTTCATCCTTTACTTGTGGGATATTCTCATTCCCTACAGGAAGTGGCAAAGAGAGCACACAGCAGAGCTGTCCATATAGCTCCCCCTCTAGCTCCACCCCCCAGTCATTCGACCAAAGGTTAGGAAGAAAAAGGAGAAACCATAGGGTGCAGTGGTGACTGTAGTTTAAACAAAAAATGTTTTACCTGACTTAAATGCCAGGGCGGGCCGTGGACTGGATACACCGCAAGAGAAAGTAATTTATCAGGTAAGCATAAATTCTGTTTTCTCTTGCAAGGTGTATCCAGTCCACGGCTTCATCCTTTACTTGTGGGATACCAATACCAAAGCTTTAGGACACGGATGAAGGGAGGGAACAAGACAGGTAACTTAAACAGAAGGCACCACTGCTTGCAAAACCTTTCTCCCAAAAATAGCATCCGAAGAAGCAAAAGTATCGAATTTGTAAAATTTGGCAAAAGTATGCAGTGAAGACCAAGTCGCTGCCTTACAAATCTGTTCAACAGAAGCCTCATTTTTGAAAGCCCATGTGGAAGCCACTGCTCTGGTAGAATGAGTAGTAATTCTTTCAGGAGGCTGCTGGCCAGCAGTCTCATAGGCCGAACGGATGATGCTTTTCAGCCAAAAGGAAAGAGAGGTAGCAGTCGCTTTCTGACCTCTCCTCTTACCAGAATAGATAACAAACAAGGAAGATGTTTGTCTGAAATCCTTAGTTGCTTGTAAATAGAACTTTAAAGCACGAACTACATCAAGATTGTGTAACAGACGTTCCTTCTTCGAAGAAGGATTAGGACACAGAGAACGAACAATTAATTCCTGGTTAATATTCTTATTAGAAACAACTTTAGGAAGAAAACCAGGGTTGGTACGCAAAACTACCTTATCTGCGTGGAACACCAGATAAGGTGAATCACACTGTAAGGCAGATAATTCTGAAACTCTTCGAGCAGAAGAGATAGCTACTAAAAACAAAACTTTCCAAGATAACAACTTAATATCTATGGAATGTAAAGGTTCAAACGGAACCCCTTGAAGAACTGAAAGAATTAGATTTAGACTCCATGGCGGAGCCACAGGTTTATAGACAGACTTGATTCTGATTAAAGCCTGAGCAAACGCTTGAACGTCTGGAACCTCTGCCAGACGCTTGTGTAAAAGGATAGACAGAGCGGATATTTGTCCTTTTAAGGAACTAACTGACAAACCTTTCTCCAATCCTTCTTGGAGAAAGGACAATATCCTGGGAATCCTAATCTTACTCCATGAGTAACCCTTGGATTCACACCAACAAAGATATTTCCGCCATATCTTATTGTAGATTTTCCTGGTGACAGGCTTTCTAGCCTGAATCAGAGTATCTGTAACTGACTCAGAGAACCCACGCTTTGATAGAATTAAGCGTTCAATCTCCAAGCAGTCAGACGTAGAGAAACTAGATTTGGATGCTTGAACGGACCCTGTATTAAAAGATCCTGCCTCATTGGCAGTGTCCATGGTGGGACAGATGACATGTCCACTAGGTCTGCATACCAAGTCCTGCGTGGCCACGCAGGCGCTATCAGAAACACTGAAGCCTTCTCCTGCTTGATTCTGGCGACCAGACGCGGGAGGAGAGGAAACGGTGGAAAAACATAAGCCAGATTGAAGGACCAAGGCGCTGCTAGAGCATCTATCAATACCGCCTTGGGGTCCCGGGACCTGGACCCGTAGAGAGGAAGTTTGGCGTTCTGACGGGACGCCATCAGATCCAATTCTGGAGTGCCCCATTGCTGAGTCAGCTGGGCAAATACCTCCGGGTGGAGTTCCCACTCCCCCGGGTGAAAAGTCTGACGACTTAGAAAATCCGCCTCCCAGTTGTCTACTCCTGGGATGTGAATTGCTGAGAGATGGCAGGAGTGATCCTCCGCCCACCTGATTATTTTGGTTACTTCCGTCATCGCTAGAGAACTCTTTGTTCCCCCCTGATGATTGACGTAAGCTACAGTCGTGATGTTGTCCGACTGAAATCTGATGAATTTGGCCGCAGCTAGTTGAGGCCATGCCTGAAGAGCATTGAATATCGCCCTTAGTTCCAGAATGTTTATCGGGAGAAGCGTTTCTTCCCAAGACCATAAGCTCTGAGCTTTCAGGGAACCCCAGACCGCACCCCAGCCTAACAGACTGGCGTCAGTCGTTACAATGACCCACTCTGGCCTGCGGAAACATATTCCCTGAGACAGGTGGTCCTGAGACAACCACCAGAGAAGAGAATCTCTGGTCTCCTGGTCCAACTGAATTTGAGGAGACAAATCTGCATAATCCCCATTCCACTGTTTGAGCATGCATAGTTGCAGTGGTCTGAGGTGTATCCGAGCAAAAGGGACTATGTCCATTGCCGCTACCATTAATCCGATTGCCTCCATGCACTTAGCTACAGATGGCCAAGGAATGGAATGAAGAACTCGGCAAGTAGTTAAAAGTTTCAACTTTATGACCTCCGTCAGAAATATTTTCATTTCTACTGAATCTATTAGTGTTACTAGGAAGGGAACCCTTGTGAGTGGGGACAGAGAACTCTTTTTGACGTTCACCTTCCACCCGTGAGACCTCAGAAAGGCCAATAGAATCTCTGTGTGAGCCTTGGCTCTGTGAAAGGACGGGGCCTGAATTAAGATGTCATACAAATAAGGTGCCACTGCTATGCCCCGCGGTCTTGGAACCGCCAGAAAGGACCCTAGCACCTTTGTGAAAATTCTGGGAGCACTGGCTAAACCGAATGGAAGAGCCACGAACTGATAATGCTTGTCTAGGAAAGCGAACCTGAGGAACTGATGATTATCTTTGTGGATAGGGATATGCAGGTACGCATCCTTTAGATCCACGGTAGTCATATATTGACCTTCCTGGATCATAGGTAAGATTGTCCGAATGGTCTCCATCTTGAATGATGGGACTCTGAGGAATCTGTTTAGAATTTTTAGATCCAGGATTGGTCTGAAAGTTCCTTCTTTTTTGGGAACCACAAACAGGTTTGAGTAAAAACCCAGACCTTGTTCTGCAATTGGAACTGGGTATATCACTCCCATCGTATGTAGATCTTCTACACAGTGTAAGAACGCCTCTTTCTTTGTCTGGTCTGTAGACAGACGAGAAATGTGGAACCTTCCCCTTGGAGGGGAGTCCTTGAATTCTAGAAGATATCCCTGGGTAACAATCTCTAATGCCCAGGGATCGTGAACATCTCTTGCCCAGGCCTGAGCAAAGAGAGAGAGTCTGCCCCCTACTAGATCCGGTCCCGGATCGGGGGATACCCCTTCATGCTGTCTTGGTAGCAGCTGCAGGCTTTTTGGCCTGTTTACCCTTGTTCCAGCCCTGGTAAGGCTTCCAGGTTGCCTTGGGCTGTGAAGCGTTACCCTCTTGCTTTGCAGCTGTAGAGGCTGAAGCCGGACCGCTCCTGAAGTTACGAAAGGAACGAAAATTAGCTTTGTTTCTAGCCTTAAAGGGCTTGTCCTGAGGGAGAGCATGGCCCTTTCCCCTGGTGATTTCTGAAATAATCTCTTTCAATTCTGGCCCGAAAAGGGTCTTTCCCTTGAAAGGGATATTTAATAATTTGGATTTTGACGACACATCGGCCGACCATGACTTGAGCCAAAGCGCTCTGCGTGCCATAATGGTGAAACCTGAATTTTTTGCCGCTAACTTAGCTAACTGCAAGGCGGCATCTGTGATAAAAGAATTAGCCAGCTTTAGAGCCTTAATTCTATCCATAATTTTGTCATATGAGGTCTCCGTCTGGAGCGACTCCTCCAGCGCCTCAAACCAGAAAGCCGCTGCAGTAGTTACAGGAATAATGCAGGCAATAGGTTGGAGAAGGAAAGCTTGTTGAACAAAAATTTTCTTAAGTAAACCTTCTAATTTTTTATCCATAGGATCTTTAAAAGCACAACTGTCTTCAATTGGTATGGTTGTGCGCTTAGCAAGTGAAGGAACAGCCCCCTCTACCTTAGGGACCGTCTGCCACGAGTCCCGCCTGGGGTCAGTTATGGGGAACATTTTCTTAAAAATAGGGGGGGGGCAAAAGGGACACCTGGTCTATCCCACTCCCTAGTAACAATATCCTCCACCCTTTTTAGGGATCGGAAACGCATCAGTGTATACAGGGACCTCTAGGTCCTTGTCCATTTTACACAATTCCTCTGGGACCACCATAGGATCACAATCATCCAGAGTGGCTAATACCTCCCTGAGCAATACGCGGAGGTGTTCCAGTTTAAATTTAAACGTTAATGAATCTGACTCTGCCTGATGAGAAACCTTTCCTGAGTCGGAAATTTCTCCCTCAGACATCAAATCCCTCACCCCCACTTCGGAGTGTTGTGAGGGTACATCAGATAAGGCTACCAAAGCTTCAGACTGCTCATAATCTGTTCTTAAAACAGAGCTATCGCGCTTTGCAGGAAAAACGGGCAGTTTGGATAGAAAGGCCGCAAGGGAATTATCCATGACTGTCACTAGTTGTTGGAATGTAATAGGGGCAGACGCACTAGAGGTACTAGGCATCGCTTGAGCGGGCGTAACTGGTTGTGACACATGGGGAGAGGTAGGCGGACTATCCTCATTACCTTCAGTCTGAGAATCATCTAGGGCCACACTTTTAAGTGCAACAATATGATCTTTAAAGTGTATAGACATATTAGTGCAATTGGGACACATTCTGAGAGGGGGTTCCACCATGGCTTCTAAACACATTGAACAAGGATTTTCCTTAGTGTCAGACATGTTTAACAGACTAGTAGCATACACAAGCAGGCTTGGAAAACACTTTAATCAAATAAAAAACACAATTTGAAAAAACGTTACTGTGCCTTTAAGAAATAAAAAGAGCACACAATTTTACAAAACAGTGAAAAATGCACCAAATTTGTATGTATGTACCTAAGGCTTTAATATGATTGCACAGCACGTTTCAGAACGATTAACCCCTTAATGCCCAAACCGGAGCAGCCTAAAGCCAAAAACCGGTTAAGTAACTACAGCACCTTGCCACAGCTTACTGCTGTGGCCCTACCTGCCCTTAGGGATCAGTTTTGGGGGAATAAAGCTTCTTCTAGGCCCTCAATCAGCAGCTGGACCCTCCATGTGAAGCAGCATGAAACAGTCTTTCAATTCTAAGTGCGCATCTGAGGCGCGAAATTAGGCCCCTCCCACTCCACTCCGGAGTTGTGAGGCCTTCAAAAATCACTTCTAAGTGTCTAAATTTATGCCATGTGGATAATAACCCCAGTAAAACACTCCAAAGTGCTTAAAAAGGTGTCTCCAACGAGTATTTCTTAAATAAATAATCGATTGCCCTGCATTACTGTCAACCAGCCTATTTAGCCCTGTCATGTAAGCATTCAATTCTATACCACAAACTTGGCCCGCAAATTAACCATTTATAATGGCGAAATATAGCTTAGGTTCCGGGAAGTATACTGCAGTCGAACATTTATTACTTAAAGCTCAGTGTTATTTAGCTGTTATAGATATTGAGAGCACAACGAAACCAAGTTTCATTGTTAGTAATTACAGGGATTTGAAGGGTTTGAGAGAGATACGAATTCCACTTAATTTACAATCCCAGCTTCAGAAACCTCTTTTTATTAACTCTCTGAGTTTTATCGTCGAATTCTGTAACTATCGTCCGGCCCTGTAGATATAGTTCCCAGCAGAATGGCCACCACTTAAACGTTAACAAGTCTAATCAGGACTTCAAGCAAGAAAATATTTCACAACAACTCAGTTCATAATTATATTTGAGGTTGAGTTCACAATGCCATATTTCACAGCTTCCTACCTCTCTCAGGGACCCGTGGCTTCCTTTAGTGGGATGAAGACCTCCAAGTATGAGGCAATTCTGTGGTACCAACCGCCGGACTCCAGACAACCACTTCATTGGTCCAGGCTTTAGCAGTGAACAAGCCCCTAGACCCTTCTCATGCACCTCCGTGCAACCAGTTCATTTTGCCACACCTCAGCGCTCAGCTTCCACTTTACACCGATCAGGAGGTAGCGGCACTTGATGGCTTCTGCCGAATAAAACAGCCCTCCTTCGGTCATGGAAAACCCAGTTTGGCGGAAAACGTGGCTTCAACTCCACTGCTACTCTGTCACCGCTCTCCCCCTGGGTTTGTGCCTCCACGTTGCGTGATGACGTATCGGTGCACACACACCCTCAGTGCTATACTGTACTCAAGTACATAGTTATCTATTGTCAGAAATAAAAAGAAATGACATGATCTGACAAATAAAAGCTTGTCAGTTTTGCTTTAGAGTTGTATTTTATATTAACCCCTTTCCAACAGCCAGTCACAGTGATTGTTTACTTTAAATGCAGCCTAGATACCATCATGCTGCAATGCATGCTGGTATCAGGCTCAGTGGCCAATCAGTAAGGCAGTCCAGTGATGTCCAAAAAAAAAATCAGTCATGTGATCACTGACAGCCAATGTCTTTGTCGCTCCCTTTCTGTACCAGTGAACGCATATAGTAAAAAAAAAAAAAAAATACATTTATTTTAAACTACTTATAATTCTTTGATTTCAATCTTCAGCCATGTTTAAACTGATGTGCAGTTCACATGTATGAGACGTAGCTTTCTCCTGCTGCGCATTTTGCAACTGATATTACATCATCCCATGTAATCCTGCTGCTAACATCTCATTCCCTAGCGCTAGTATTTCTCACAGTTTTTCTAAACTGTTTGCTAAATATCAGTTTTGGTTTCGTGATCATTTTGGAATGAAAACTAAGTTTAATGTTTAACTTTTATCCACACAATTCCTTCCTGTCAGTCAGAACCACACCAAAACAAGTGTAATGCTTGATTTTAATGAGTTGAAATCCTTATATGGCGTTAAAAAATGATATTACATCAGATTAATCCTTTATTTGCAATGTAACAAAGACTTTTCCAGCAGCCAATGCCATGAATTAACCAATTGTGCTCCAATATCAGATATATTAATACTGGTACTACGCCTCAGATTTAGTACCCAAGTGGTTTTTTCAATATTAAAAAAATGCATTTTGTACATACATTTTTTTATTTACTTTTTATTATTTTTTTCTGTGGTCAGTTCTGAGCAAAACACAATTTTTACAACTAAAATTAATCTTAAAGGGACAGTAAGGTAAAAATGAAAGGGACAGTCAATGCCAAAAATGTTATTGTTTAA
Organism: Bombina bombina; assembly: GCF_027579735.1. NCBI lineage: Eukaryota > Metazoa > Chordata > Amphibia > Anura > Bombinatoridae > Bombina > Bombina bombina. Next base: position 1,106,470,335 of record NC_069504.1, on the reverse strand, counting down.
AAAGATAGATTATCCCTTTATGACCCATTCACCAGTTTTGCATAACTAACACTGTTATATTAATACACTTTTTTCCTCTCTGGTTACCTTGTTTCTAAGCCTCTGCAGACTGCCCCCTTTTCTCAGTTCTTTTGAATTTTATGCAATCAGTGCACAAGTGAGCAAAAAGCTATCTATATGACACACATGAACTAACACCCTCTAGCTGTGATAAACTGTCACTTAGATGAAAGGTGACCTTCAAGGGCTTAGAAATTAGCATATGAGCCTAATTAGATTTAGCTTTCAACAAAGAATACCAAGAGAACAAAGCAAATTTTATGATAAAAGTTGTTTAAAATGACATGCCCTATCTCAATCATAAAGTTTAATTTGAACTCTACTTTCTCTTTAAAAAGTTGTGATTCTGGTAGAGCAGGTGATTTTAAACAACTTTCCAATTGACTTCTTTTATCAAATTTGCATTGTTCTCTTAAAGCGTACAGCTAGGTAGACTGATAGAAGATCAGGAGCGTGCACATGTCTTTAGCTAGCAGTGTTTATATCTATGTATAACTTTACTATAAACCATGTTGTAAACACTACTGCCAGAGGGCTAGAGACACGTGCACACTCCTGAGCTCACTTAAGATTACTCTTTAATAAAGGATACCAAGAAAACAAAGCAAAATTGATAACAGAAGTAAATTTGAAAGTTGTTTAAAATGTCATCCTCTATCCAAACCTGTAAGATTAATTTTGACTTTACTGTCCCTTTAATTTGACACTAAAAAATATGCATTAAAAGTTATGTAGGTTAAACAAATAATTTGTTTTTTTAATAGTTTAGAAAATGTGTAAACCCAGTTTTAACTAGTTTGATGCTTCTCCAGACCCTAAAGGGTTAATCTTAAAAAAAAAAAAAACAATGCCCCATACATTATTGCTCTAATATAACTTTATTGATAATTCAAATATAATCCATTTGTTTAAAGGAAGTAAAATGAAAAATGTTATCTAAGTTGAGAGACGCGGTAAACAGAAGTCATTTATTTATTTTGTATCACTTTGCTGTAACTTCCCTGACTTATGACATAGTTAAATAAAGCTGTAGGTATTGTATCCTCATCAGCGTACATAAAGCAAGTCATGTGACTGTACACTACATGTGCTGTACTTTACACTATGTATCTGCAGGGGGAGCAGTTTGTACACTACATGTGCTGTACTTTACACTATGTATCTGCAGGGGAGCAGTTTGTTTGTACACTACATGTGCTGTACTTTACACTATGTATCTGCAGGGGGAGCAGTTTCTACACTACATGTGCTGTACTTTACACTATGTATCTGCAGGGGTAGCAGTTTGTTTGTACACTACATGTGCTGTACTTTACACTATGTATCTGCAGGGGGAGCAGTTTGTTTGTACACTACATGTGCTGTACTTTACACTATGTATCTGCAGGGGGAGCAGTTTGTACACTACATGTGCTGTACTTTACACTATGTATCTGCAGGGGGAGTAGTTTGTTTGTACACTACATGTGCTGTACTTTACACTATGTATCTGTAGGGGGAGCAGTTTGTTTGTACACTACATGTGCTGTACTTTACACTATGTATCTGCAGGGGAAGCAGTTTGTACACTACATGCGCTGTACTTTACACTATGTATCTGCAGGGGGAGCAGTTTGTACACTACATGTGCTGTACTTTACACTATGTATCTGCAGGGGGAGCAGTTTGTACACTACATGTGCTGTACTTTACACTATGTATCTGCAGGGGGAGCAGTTTGTTTGTACACTACATGTGCTGTACTTTACACTACGTATCTGCAGGGGGAGTAGTTTGTTTGTACACTACATGTGCTGTACTTTACACTATGTATCTGCAGGGGGAGCAGTTTGTTTGTACACTACATGTGCTGTACTTTACACTACGTATCTGCAGGGGGAGTAGTTTGTTTGTACACTACATGTGCTGTACTGTACACTATGTATCTGCAGGGGGAGCAGTTTGTACACTACATGTGCTGTACTTTACACTATGTATCTGCAGGGGGAGCAGTTTGTTTGTACACTACATGTGCTGTACTTTACACTATGTATCTGCAGGGGGAGCAGTTTGTTTGTACACTACATGTGCTGTACTTTACACTATGTATCTGCAGGGGGAGCAGTTTGTACACTACATGTGCTGTACTTTACACTATGTATCTGCAGTGGGAGCAGTTTGTTTGTACACTACATGTGCTGTACTTTACACTATGTATCTGCAGGGGGAGCAGTTTGTTTGTACACTACATGTGCTGTACTTTACACTATGTATCTGCAGGGGGAGCAGTTTGTACACTAAATGTGCTGTACTTTACACTACGTATCTGCAGGGGGAGCAGTTTGTTTGTACACTACATGTGCTGTACTTTACACTATGTATCTGCAGGGGGAGCAGTTTGTACACTACATGCGCTGTACTTTAGGGGGAGCAGTTTGTACACTACATGTGCTGTACTTTACACTATGTATCTGCAGGGGGAGCAGTTTGTACACTACATGTGCTGTACTTTACACTATGTATCTGCAGGGGGAGCAGTTTGTTTGTACACTACATGTGCTGTACTTTACACTATGTATCTGCAGGGGGAGTAGTTTGTTTGTACACTACATGTGCTGTACTGTACACTATGTATCTGCAGGGGGAGCAGTTTGTACACTACATGTGCTGTAGTTTACACTTGCTGTAGTTTACACTATGTATCTGTAGGGGGAGCAGTTTGTTTGTACACTACATGTGCTGTACTTTACACTATGTATCTGCAGGGGGAGCAGTTTGTTTGTATACTACATGTGCTGTACTTTACACTATGTATCTGCAGGGGGAGCAGTTTGTTTGTACACTACATGTGCTGTACTTTACACTATGTATCTGCAGGGGGAGCAGTTTGTTTGTACACTACATGTGCTGTACTTTACACTATGTATCTGCAGGGGGAGCAGTTTGTACACTACATGTGCTGTACTTTACACTATGTATCTGCAGGGGGAGCAGTTTGTTTGTACACTACATGTGCTGTACTTTACACTATGTATCTGCAGTGGGAGCAGTTTGTACACTACATGTGCTGTACTTTACACTATGTATCTGCAGGGGGAGCAGTTTGTTTGTACACTACATGTGCTGTACTTTACACTATGTATCTGCAGGGGGAGCAGTTTGTTTGTACACTACATGTGCTGTACTTTACACTATGTATCTGCAGTGGGAGCAGTTTGTACACTACATGTGCTGTACTTTACACTATGTATCTGCAGTGGGAGCAGTTTGTACACTACATGTGCTATACTTTACACTATGTATCTGCAGTTTGTACACTACATGTGCTGTACTTTACACTATGTATCTGCAGGGGGAGCAGTTTGTACACTACATGTACTGTACTTTACACTATGTATCTGCAGTTTGTACACTACATGTGCTGTACTTTACACTATGTATCTGCAGTGGGAGCAGTTTGTACACTACATGTGCTGTACTTTACACTATGTATCTGTAGGGGGAGCAGTTTGTTTGTACACTATATGTGCTGTACTTTACACTATGTATCTGCAGGGGGAGCAGTTTGTTTGTACACTACATGTGCTGTACTTTACACTATGTATCTGCAGGGGGAGCAGTTTGTTTGTACACTACATGTGCTGTACTTTACACTATGTATCTGCAGTGGGAGCAGTTTGTACACTACATGTGCTGTACTTTACACTATGTATCTGCAGTGGGAGCAGTTTGTACACTACATGTGCTATACTTTACACTATGTATCTGCAGTTTGTACACTACATGTGCTGTACTTTACACTATGTATCTGCAGGGGGAGCAGTTTGTACACTACATGTACTGTACTTTACACTATGTATCTGCAGTTTGTACACTACATGTGCTGTACTTTACACTATGTATCTGCAGGGGGAGCAGTTTGTACACTACATGTGCTGTACTTTACACTATGTATCTGCAGTTTGTACACTACATGTGCTGTACTTTACACTATGTATCTGCAGTGGGAGCAGTTTGTACACTACATGTGCTGTACTTTACACTATGTATCTGCAGGGGGAGCAGTTTGTTTGTACACTACATGTGCTGTACTTTATACTATGTATCTGCAGGGGGAGCAGTTTGTACACTACATGTGCTGTACTTTACACTATGTATCTACAGGGGGAGCAGTTTGTACACTACATGTGCTCTACATGTGCTGTACTTTACACTATGTATCTGCAGGGGGAGCAGTTTGTACACTACATGTGCTGTACTTTACACTATGTATCTGCAGGGGGAGCAGTTTGTTTGTACACTACATGTGCTGTACTTTACACTATGTATCTGCAGGGGGAGTAGTTTGTTTGTACACTATATGTGCTGTACTGTACACTATGTATCTGCAGGGGGAGCAGTTTGTACACTACATGTGCTGTAGTTTACACTTGCTGTAGTTTACACTATGTATCTGTAGGGGGAGCAGTTTGTTTGTACACTACATGTGCTGTACTTTACACTATGTATCTGCAGGGGGAGCAGTTTGTTTGTATACTACATGTGCTGTACTTTACACTATGTATCTGCAGGGGGAGCAGTTTGTTTGTACACTACATGTGCTGTACTTTACACTATGTATCTGCAGGGGGAGCAGTTTGTTTGTACACTACATGTGCTGTACTTTACACTATGTATCTGCAGGGGGAGCAGTTTGTACACTACATGTGCTGTACTTTACACTATGTATCTGCAGTTTGTACACTACATGTGCTGTACTTTACACTATGTATCTGCAGTGGGAGCAGTTTGTACACTACATGTGCTGTACTTTACACTATGTATCTGCAGGGGGAGCAGTTTGTTTGTACACTACATGTGCTGTACTTTATACTATGTATCTGCAGGGGGAGCAGTTTGTGACTGTGGTCAGTTCTGAGCAAAACACAATTTTTACAACTAAAATTAATCTTAAAGGGACAGTAAGGTAAAAATGAAAGGGACAGTCAATGCCAAAAATGTTATTGTTTAAAAAGATAGATTATCCCTTTATGACCCATTCACCAGTTTTGCATAACTAACACTGTTATATTAATACACTTTTTTCCTCTCTGGTTACCTTGTTTCTAAGCCTCTGCAGACTGCCCCCTTTTCTCAGTTCTTTTGAATTTTATGCAATCAGTGCACAAGTGAGCAAAAAGCTATCTATATGACACACATGAACTAACACCCTCTAGCTGTGATAAACTGTCACTTAGATGAAAGGTGACCTTCAAGGGCTTAGAAATTAGCATATGAGCCTAATTAGATTTAGCTTTCAACAAAGAATACCAAGAGAACAAAGCAAATTTTATGATAAAAGTTGTTTAAAATGACATGCCCTATCTCAATCATAAAGTTTAATTTGAACTCTACTTTCTCTTTAAAAAGTTGTGATTCTGGTAGAGCAGGTGATTTTAAACAACTTTCCAATTGACTTCTTTTATCAAATTTGCATTGTTCTCTTAAAGCGTACAGCTAGGTAGACTGATAGAAGATCAGGAGCGTGCACATGTCTTTAGCTAGCAGTGTTTATATCTATGTATAACTTTACTATAAACCATGTTGCAAACACTACTGCCAGAGGGCTAGAGACACGTGCACACTCCTGAGCTCACTTAAGATTACTCTTTAATAAAGGATACCAAGAAAACAAAGCAAAATTGATAACAGAAGTAAATTTGAAAGTTGTTTAAAATGTCATCCTCTATCCAAACCTGTAAGATTAATTTTGACTTTACTGTCCCTTTAATTTGACACTAAAAAATATGCATTAAAAGTTATGTAGGTTAAACAAATAATTTGTTTTTTTAATAGTTTAGAAAATGTGTAAACCCAGTTTTAACTAGTTTGATGCTTCTCCAGACCCTAAAGGGTTAATCTTAAAAAAAAAAAAAACAATGCCCCATACATTATTGCTCTAATATAACTTTATTGATAATTCAAATATAATCCATTTGTTTAAAGGAAGTAAAATGAAAAATGTTATCTAAGTTGAGAGACGCGGTAAACAGAAGTCATTTATTTATTTTGTATCACTTTGCTGTAACTTCCCTGACTTATGACATAGTTAAATAAAGCTGTAGGTATTGTATCCTCATCAGCGTACATAAAGCAAGTCATGTGACTGTACACTACATGTGCTGTACTTTACACTATGTATCTGCAGGGGGAGCAGTTTGTACACTACATGTGCTGTACTTTACACTATGTATCTGCAGGGGAGCAGTTTGTTTGTACACTACATGTGCTGTACTTTACACTATGTATCTGCAGGGGGAGCAGTTTCTACACTACATGTGCTGTACTTTACACTATGTATCTGCAGGGGTAGCAGTTTGTTTGTACACTACATGTGCTGTACTTTACACTATGTATCTGCAGGGGGAGCAGTTTGTTTGTACACTACATGTGCTGTACTTTACACTATGTATCTGCAGGGGGAGCAGTTTGTACACTACATGTGCTGTACTTTACACTATGTATCTGCAGGGGGAGTAGTTTGTTTGTACACTACATGTGCTGTACTTTACACTATGTATCTGTAGGGGGAGCAGTTTGTTTGTACACTACATGTGCTGTACTTTACACTATGTATCTGCAGGGGAAGCAGTTTGTACACTACATGCGCTGTACTTTACACTATGTATCTGCAGGGGGAGCAGTTTGTACACTACATGTGCTGTACTTTACACTATGTATCTGCAGGGGGAGCAGTTTGTACACTACATGTGCTGTACTTTACACTATGTATCTGCAGGGGGAGCAGTTTGTTTGTACACTACATGTGCTGTACTTTACACTACGTATCTGCAGGGGGAGTAGTTTGTTTGTACACTACATGTGCTGTACTTTACACTATGTATCTGCAGGGGGAGCAGTTTGTTTGTACACTACATGTGCTGTACTTTACACTACGTATCTGCAGGGGGAGTAGTTTGTTTGTACACTACATGTGCTGTACTGTACACTATGTATCTGCAGGGGGAGCAGTTTGTACACTACATGTGCTGTACTTTACACTATGTATCTGCAGGGGGAGCAGTTTGTTTGTACACTACATGTGCTGTACTTTACACTATGTATCTGCAGGGGGAGCAGTTTGTTTGTACACTACATGTGCTGTACTTTACACTATGTATCTGCAGGGGGAGCAGTTTGTACACTACATGTGCTGTACTTTACACTATGTATCTGCAGTGGGAGCAGTTTGTTTGTACACTACATGTGCTGTACTTTACACTATGTATCTGCAGGGGGAGCAGTTTGTTTGTACACTACATGTGCTGTACTTTACACTATGTATCTGCAGGGGGAGCAGTTTGTACACTAAATGTGCTGTACTTTACACTACGTATCTGCAGGGGGAGCAGTTTGTTTGTACACTACATGTGCTGTACTTTACACTATGTATCTGCAGGGGGAGCAGTTTGTACACTACATGCGCTGTACTTTAGGGGGAGCAGTTTGTACACTACATGTGCTGTACTTTACACTATGTATCTGCAGGGGGAGCAGTTTGTACACTACATGTGCTGTACTTTACACTATGTATCTGCAGGGGGAGCAGTTTGTTTGTACACTACATGTGCTGTACTTTACACTATGTATCTGCAGGGGGAGTAGTTTGTTTGTACACTACATGTGCTGTACTGTACACTATGTATCTGCAGGGGGAGCAGTTTGTACACTACATGTGCTGTAGTTTACACTTGCTGTAGTTTACACTATGTATCTGTAGGGGGAGCAGTTTGTTTGTACACTACATGTGCTGTACTTTACACTATGTATCTGCAGGGGGAGCAGTTTGTTTGTATACTACATGTGCTGTACTTTACACTATGTATCTGCAGGGGGAGCAGTTTGTTTGTACACTACATGTGCTGTACTTTACACTATGTATCTGCAGGGGGAGCAGTTTGTTTGTACACTACATGTGCTGTACTTTACACTATGTATCTGCAGGGGGAGCAGTTTGTACACTACATGTGCTGTACTTTACACTATGTATCTGCAGGGGGAGCAGTTTGTTTGTACACTACATGTGCTGTACTTTACACTATGTATCTGCAGTGGGAGCAGTTTGTACACTACATGTGCTGTACTTTACACTATGTATCTGCAGGGGGAGCAGTTTGTTTGTACACTACATGTGCTGTACTTTACACTATGTATCTGCAGGGGGAGCAGTTTGTTTGTACACTACATGTGCTGTACTTTACACTATGTATCTGCAGTGGGAGCAGTTTGTACACTACATGTGCTGTACTTTACACTATGTATCTGCAGTGGGAGCAGTTTGTACACTACATGTGCTATACTTTACACTATGTATCTGCAGTTTGTACACTACATGTGCTGTACTTTACACTATGTATCTGCAGGGGGAGCAGTTTGTACACTACATGTACTGTACTTTACACTATGTATCTGCAGTTTGTACACTACATGTGCTGTACTTTACACTATGTATCTGCAGTGGGAGCAGTTTGTACACTACATGTGCTGTACTTTACACTATGTATCTGTAGGGGGAGCAGTTTGTTTGTACACTATATGTGCTGTACTTTACACTATGTATCTGCAGGGGGAGCAGTTTGTTTGTACACTACATGTGCTGTACTTTACACTATGTATCTGCAGGGGGAGCAGTTTGTTTGTACACTACATGTGCTGTACTTTACACTATGTATCTGCAGTGGGAGCAGTTTGTACACTACATGTGCTGTACTTTACACTATGTATCTGCAGTGGGAGCAGTTTGTACACTACATGTGCTATACTTTACACTATGTATCTGCAGTTTGTACACTACATGTGCTGTACTTTACACTATGTATCTGCAGGGGGAGCAGTTTGTACACTACATGTACTGTACTTTACACTATGTATCTGCAGTTTGTACACTACATGTGCTGTACTTTACACTATGTATCTGCAGGGGGAGCAGTTTGTACACTACATGTGCTGTACTTTACACTATGTATCTGCAGTTTGTACACTACATGTGCTGTACTTTACACTATGTATCTGCAGTGGGAGCAGTTTGTACACTACATGTGCTGTACTTTACACTATGTATCTGCAGGGGGAGCAGTTTGTTTGTACACTACATGTGCTGTACTTTATACTATGTATCTGCAGGGGGAGCAGTTTGTACACTACATGTGCTGTACTTTACACTATGTATCTACAGGGGGAGCAGTTTGTACACTACATGTGCTCTACATGTGCTGTACTTTACACTATGTATCTGCAGGGGGAGCAGTTTGTACACTACATGTGCTGTACTTTACACTATGTATCTGCAGGGGGAGCAGTTTGTTTGTACACTACATGTGCTGTACTTTACACTATGTATCTGCAGGGGGAGTAGTTTGTTTGTACACTATATGTGCTGTACTGTACACTATGTATCTGCAGGGGGAGCAGTTTGTACACTACATGTGCTGTAGTTTACACTTGCTGTAGTTTACACTATGTATCTGTAGGGGGAGCAGTTTGTTTGTACACTACATGTGCTGTACTTTACACTATGTATCTGCAGGGGGAGCAGTTTGTTTGTATACTACATGTGCTGTACTTTACACTATGTATCTGCAGGGGGAGCAGTTTGTTTGTACACTACATGTGCTGTACTTTACACTATGTATCTGCAGGGGGAGCAGTTTGTTTGTACACTACATGTGCTGTACTTTACACTATGTATCTGCAGGGGGAGCAGTTTGTACACTACATGTGCTGTACTTTACACTATGTATCTGCAGTGGGAGCAGTTTGTACACTACATGTGCTATACTTTACACTATGTATCTGCAGTTTGTACACTACATGTGCTGTACTTTACACTATGTATCTGCAGGGGGAGCAGTTTGTACACTACATGTGCTGTACTTTACACTATGTATCTGCAGTTTGTACACTACATGTGCTGTACTTTACACTATGTATCTGCAGTGGGAGCAGTTTGTACACTACATGTGCTGTACTTTACACTATGTATCTGCAGGGGGAGCAGTTTGTTTGTACACTACATGTGCTGTACTTTATACTATGTATCTGCAGGGGAAGCAGTTTGTACACTACATGTGCTGTACTTTACACTATGTATCTACAGGGGGAGCAGTTTGTACACTACATGTGCTCTACATGTGCTGTACTTTACACTATGTATCTGCAGGGGGAGCAGTTTGTACACTACATGTGCTGTACTTTACACTATGTATCTGCAGTTTGTACACTACATGTGCTGTACTTTACACTATGTATCTGCAGGGGGAGCAGTTTGTACACTACATGTGCTATACTTTACACTATGTATCTACAGGGGGAGCAGTTTGTACACTACATGTGCTCTACATGTGCTGTACTTTACACTATGTATCTGCAGGGGGAGCAGTTTGTACACTACATGTGCTGTACTTTACACTATGTATCTGCAGGGGGAGCAGTTTGTACACTACATGTGCTGTACTTTACACTATGTATCTGCAGTTTGTACACTACATGTGCTGTACTTTACACTATGTATCTGCAGGGGGAGCAGTTTGTACACTACATGTGCTATACTTTACACTATGTATCTACAGGGGGAGCAGTTTGTACACTACATGTGCTCTACATGTGCTGTACTTTACACTATGTATCTGCAGGGGGAGCAGTTTGTACACTACATGTGCTGTACTTTACACTATGTATCAGCAGGGGGAGCAGTTTGTACACTACATGTGCTCTACATGTGCTGTACTTTACACTATGTATCTGCAGGGGGAGCAGTTTGTTTGTACACTACATGTGCTGTACTTTACACTATGCATCTGCAGGGGGAGCAGTTTGTTTGTACACTACATGTGCTGTACTTTACACTATGTATCTGCAGGGGGAGCAGTTTGTTTGTACTCTACATGTGCTGTACTTTACACTATGTATCTGCAGGGGGAGTCGTTTGTTTGTACACTACATGTGCTGTACTTTACACTATGTATCTGCAGGGGGAGCAGTTTGTACACTACATGTGCTGTACTTTACACTATGTATCTGCAGGGGGAGCAGTTTGTTTGTACACTACATGTACTGTACTTTACACTATGTATCTGCAGGGTGAGCAGTTTGTTTTACCCTAGATGTGCTGTACTTTACACTATGTATCTGCAGGGGGAGCAGTTTGTTTGTACACTACATGTGCTGTACTTTACACTATGTATCTGCAGGGGGAGCAGTTTGTTTGTACACTACATGTGCTGTACTTTACACTATGTATCTGCAGGGGGAGCAGTTTGTACACTACATGTGCTGTACTTTACACTATGTATCTGCAGGGGGAGCAGTTTTGTACCTTTTCTCACAGGTTGGCTAATATTTACCAACATTATAAAGCAGTGTTTTTCAACCAGTGTGCCGTGGCACACTAGTGTGCCGTGAGAGATCCTCAGTTGTGCCGCGGCAGACTGACAACAGTGTGACATATTTTTTAAACTTTGCTTGTTTTTTACTCCCAGTGCAGGGGTAGTTTGTAGGAGGCATGGCATAACAGCACAATACATACAGTACGTGTGTGTTTGTGTGTATGTGTATATATATATGCTGTATTAGGCTACAATGTGTGATTTTTTAACCCCTTAAGGACCAGCGACGTACCCTGTATGTCACTGGCCTTTTTTTGGGACTTGATTATTTTATAGCGCGGTCTAGCCAGCAGCGTTGAGACTGCTCTATTCCACAAAGCCTGCTGGAGGGAGGGCAATAATAGCGTGTTCTTTCTAGACTTGTGCTATTATGTCCTGAAAAAACCCTTAACGACCAGTGACATACAGGGTACATTGTGGTCATTAAGGGGTTAAAAATTTTGGGATGGTGGTGTGCCACAGGATTTTTTAATGTAAAAAAGTGTGCCACGGCAAAAAAAAGGTTAAAAATCACTGTTATAAAGTAATAAATCTGTTATTGTTTGTACTATTTTACCTGTAGACTAATATCCAGCTGCATCTTACATTCTAAGCAGCATATAATGTATTGACCAATCGGCTATTTGTTTTGCTGAAGGCCAGACCTGCCTCTCTCTGCAAATTCAGGTCCTCAGTAGGGAGGGGAGGAATTCCTGAGTGGGAGGTTTTGTTTTCACCTTGACATTTTTTGTAAGGAAGTTTCCCCTCTGGATGTCCCGCCTTCCACTCTACACAGACACAGTTGTGAACAAAAGAAACAGGAAAAACTCCCCAGACTGCACATAAATCAGGTAATGAAAGGGTGTATGGCATTGTGTGCTCAGTGTAGGAACAGGGGCATTTGCAAATCTTGTGTGGGCAGCCATGGGGGGCAAATCCTGACTTCAAACAAGGTATGGCTGATTGGCTGTAGCCCACAGGTGTTACTAAGGCTCATATAAACCAACATGGCTAGTGTGGTGTTTTGTTTAACCCACTAACTGCCAGAGTATTGTATAGCAATAGGTTTAACAACAGATCTGGCAATTGAAGTGTTAAATATGTTATTTAACACATGAATACAACATATCCAAGTTTATAATGTATCCCTTAATAATGGAAATGGATGGTAGTGGACAAGTTAAACACATAGCAAGGGTTAAAACATTTAAAATAATAATAATAATAATGTGTTGACAAATAAAATTTTGTAATAAAATTGATTAGTTTATGTTTCTTTACACTCAGCCATATCACAGCCAATTAGAAATGTGTCTACTTAGATAAGTTGTGTAGTTTTGTAAACCTCAGATGTTTTGTCTTTACATCTTACATGGAAAAAAGCTGTGGACAAAACCAAACCAAATGGTTCTATTGGTATCAGTAGCAGCTGGTGCTGTTCTGCTGGACCAGAGCTGCAATCTGTACTTTTCTGCTACAAGATTGTCAGTCATAGATCACTGGAACTCTGACCCAGCCTTGCAAGGTGTCCTCACTTACATCAGTTACCATTGAGACTGGGTGCCCAGTGCCCTACAGCTGCTGCTTTATAATTTGCCAGATGTAAAGTCAGGGAATATTTAAAAAGACAGTGAACACTACAGTAAGACCGATTACCTGTTAATGTGTTTCTAAAGACTTGTTTTATCAATTGCAGAGTTTAAAAATATATGGGGAATTGATTGTTTGGGTTTATTATAGTACATAAAATAGCTATTTCTGCTAATTGAAACCAGAACCCAATAACACAGGCTGAGCTTGCAGGGAGAATAGACATAATTATATATACACACACCACACACTACTGTGTGACAAAATGCTGTAAAGTAAGAATGCTTTCAAAATTAGAATTGTTCATTAATTTTTTAGCAATTAGTGAAATGCAAAGTGATTGAACAGAAGAAAAACCCACTATTCGCCTTGTTTCTAAAGACTTGTTATATGAATTGCAGAGTTTAAACAGACATGGGTTTATTATTGTATATACAATAGCTGCTAATTTAAACCAGACCCAATCACTTAGGCTGAGCTTGCAGGGAGTATGTGTGTGTGTATATATATATATATATATATATATATATATATATATACATACATGCGCACACACACATCTTATACACTACTGTGTGAAAAAATGATGTAAAGTAAGAATGCTTTCAAAGTTAGAATTGTTAATAGTTTTTTAGCAATTAATAAAATGCAAAGTGAGAGAAAAGAAGAGAAGTCCACCCTTTCCCTTCAAAATGGCATCAATTCAAGTGAGGGATTTTGTAAGCATATACGGCTAGATTACGAGTCTTGCGTTAAGGTAAAAAAGCAGCGTTAACAGGTCCTAACGCTGCTTTTTTACACCTGCTGTTATTACGAGTCTTGCAGGTTTAGGGAGGGGCACCGCACACTTCTTTGGCCTTACCGCAAAACGACTTACGTAAACTTCGTAAAGTCTTTTTTCTATGGGACTTCCATAGCGCCGGTATTACAAGTCTGTCCTGGGAGGCCAAAAAGTGAGCGGTACACCCTCTACCTCCAAGATCCCTAACGCATTTTAAAGTCAGTAGTTAAGAGTTTTATGGTACAACGCTGTAGCATAAAACTCATAACTAAAGTGCTAAAAAGTACACTAACACACATAATTTACCTATTAACCCCTAAACTGAGGCCCTCCCGCATCGCAAACACTATAATAAAATTTTTAACCCATAATCTGACGCTCCAGACATCGCCGCCACTAGAATAAACATATTAACCCCTAAACCGCCACATTCCCGCCTCGCAAACACTAGTTAAATAATATTAACACCTAATCTGCTATCACTAACATCGCCGCCACCTACATTATTCTTATTAACCCCTAATCTGCTGCCCCCAACATCGCCGACACCTACATTATATTTATTAACCCCTAATCTCCCTCCCCCAATGTAGCCGCCACATACCTACATTTATTAACCCCTAATCTGCCGCCCCAACGTCGCCACCACTATAATAAACATATTAAACCCTAAACCGCCGCACTCCTGCCTCGCAAACACTATTTAAATAATATTAAAGGGACAGTCTACACCTGAATTGTTATTGTTTTAAAAGATAGATAATCCCTTGTTTACCCATTCCCTAGTTTTGCATAACCAACACAGTTATATTTATATATTTTTTACCTCTGTGATTATCTTGTATCTAAGCCTCTGCAGACTGCCCCTTTATTTGTTCTTTTGACAGACTTGCAGTTTAGCCAATCAGTGGTGGCTCCCAGGTAACTTCACGTGCACGAGCACAGTGTTATCTATATGAAAAATATGAACTAACACCCTCTAGTGGTGAAAAACTTGTTAAAATGCATTCTTAAGAGGCGGCCTTCAAGGTCTAAGAAATTAGCATATGAACCTCCTAAGTTAAGCTTTCAACTAAGAATACCAAGAGAACAAAGAAAAATTGGTGATAAAAGTAAATTGGAAAATTGTTTAAAATTACATGCCCTATCTGAATCATGAAAGTTTTTTTGGACTAGACTGTCCCTTTAACCCCTAATCTGCCATCCCTAACATCGCCGCCACCTACCTACATTTATTAACCCCTAATCTGCCGTCCCCAACGTCGCCGCCACTATACTAAATGTATTAACCCCTAAACCTAAGTCTAACCCTAACACCCCCTAACTTAAATAGAATTACAGTAAATCTAAATAAATATTAATATTATTACCTAAATAATTCCTATTTAAAACTAAATGCTTACCTGTAAAATAAACCCTAAGCTAGCTACAATATAAGTAATAGTTACATTGTAACTATCTTAGGGTTTATTTTTATTTTACAGGCTAGTTTGTATATATTTTAACTACGTAGAATAGTTTTTAAATAGTTATTAACTAGTTAATAACTACCTAGCTAAAATAAATACAAAAGTATCTGTAAAATAAAAGCTAACCTAAGTTACACTAACACCTAACACTACACTACAATTAAATAAATTAAATTAGCTAAATTACAACAAAAAAACACTAAATTACAGAAAATAGAAAACAAATTACAGATCTTTAAACTAATTACACCTAATCTAATAGCCCTATCAAAATAACCCCCCCAAATAATAAAAAAAAAAACCTATCCTAAACTATCAATAGCCCTTAAAAGGGCATTTTGAAAGGCATTGCCCCAAAGTAATCAGCTCTTTTACCTGTAAAAAAAATACAAGCAACCCCCAACAGTAAAACCCACCACCCACACAACCAACCCCCCCAAATAAAATACTAACTAAAAAAAACCTAAGCTCTCCATTGCCCTGAAAAGTGCATTTGGATGGGCATTGCCCTTTAAAGGGCATTTAGCTCTATTGCAGCCCAAATCCCTAACCAAAAAAATAAACCCACCCAATACACCCTTAAAAAACCTAACACTAACCCCCTGAAGATCGACTTATAGTTCTGAAGACCGGACATCCATCCTCAAGGAAGCGGCAGAAGTCTTCATCCAACCAGGCCAAAGTCCTTAACGAAGCCGGGAGAGGTCTTCATCCAAGCCGGGCGAAGTGGTCCTCCAGACGGACAGAAGTCTTCATCCAGACGGCATCTTCTATCTTCATCCATCCAACGCGGAGCGGGTCCATCTTAAAGACATCCGACACGGAGCATCCTCTTCATCCGGAGTCTTCTTACTGAATGACGGTACCTTTTAAATGAAGTCCTCCAAGATGGCGTCCCTTAGATTCCAATTGGCTTATAGAATTCTATCAGCCAATTGGAATTAAGGTAGAAAAAATACTATTTACTGATGATGTTCCAATCAGCCAATAGAATGCAAACTCAATCATATTGGCTGATTGGATCAGCCAATAGGATTGAACTTCAATCCTATTGGCTGATTGCATCAGCCAATAGGATTTTTTCTACTTTAATTCCGATTGGCTGTTAGAATTCTATCAGCCAATCGGAATCTAAGGGACGCCATCTTGGATGATGTTATTTAAAGGTACCGTCATTCAGTAAGAAGACTCCGGATGAAGAGGATGCTCCGTGTCGGATGTTTTGAAGATGGACCCGCTCCGCTTCGGATGGATGAAGATATAAGATGCCGTCTGGATGAAGACTTCTGCCCGTCTGGAGGACCACTTCGCCTGGCTTGGATGAAGACTTCTCCCGGCTTCGTTGAGGACTTCGGCCCGGTTGGATGAAGACTTCTGCCGCTTCCTTGAGGATGGATGTCTGGTCTTCAGAATAGTAAGTCGATCTTCAGGGGGTTAGTGTTAGGTTTTTTTAAGGGTGTATTGGGTTGGTTTTATTTTTAGGTTAGGGTTTGGGCCTGCAATATAGCTAACTGCCTTTTTAAGGGCAATGCCCATCCAAATGCCCTTTTCAAGGCAATGGGGAGCTTAGTTTTTTTTAGTTAGTATTTTATTTGGGGGGTTGGTTGTGTGGGTGGTGGGTTTTTCTGTTGGGGGGGTTGTTTGTATTTTTTTTTTTTACAGGTAAAAGAGATGATTACTTTGGGGCACTGCCCCGCAAAAGGCCCTTTTAAGGGCTATTGATAGTTTAGTTTAGGCTAGGGTTTTTTTTTATTTTGGGGGGGGGGGGGTATTTTGATAAGGCTATTAGATTAGGTGTAATTAGTTTAAATATCTTGTAATTTGTTTATTATTTTCTGTAATTTAGTGCTTTTTTTTTGTACTTGTAGCTAATTGTATGTAATTTATTTAATTGTATTTAATTTAGTTAAGTTATTTAATTGTAGTGTTAGGTTTTAGTGTAACTTAGGTTAGGTTTTATTTTACATGTACGTTTGTATTTATTTTAGCTAGGTAGTTTATTAAGTAGTTAATAACTATTTAGTAACTATTCTACCTAGTTAAAATAAATACAAACTTGCCTGTAAAATAAAAATAAACCCAAAGCTAGATACAATGTAACTATTAGTTATATTGTAGCTAACTTAGGGTTTATTTTACATGTAAGTATTTAGTTTTAAATAGGAATTATTTAGCTAATAATATTAATATTAATTTTTATTTAGATTTATTTAAATTATATTTAAATTAGGGGTTGTTAGGGTTAGACTTAGGTTTAGGGGTTAATACATTTAGTATAGTGGCGGCGACATTGGGGACGGCAGATTAGGGGGTTAATAAATGTACGTAGGTGGCGGCGATATTAGGGATGGCAGATTAGGGGTTAATAATGTTTAATGTTTGCGAGATGGGACTGCGGCGGTTTAGGGGTTAATATGTTAAATATAGTGACGGCGACGTTGGGGGCGGCAGATTAGGGGTTAATAAATGTATATAGGTTGTGCCGACATTGGGAGAGGGAGATTAGGGGTTAATAAATATAATGTAGGTGGCGGCGATGTTGGGGGCAGCAGATTAGGGGTTAATACATATAATGTAGGTGGCGGCGGTGTCCGGAGCGACAGATTAGGGGTTAATAAGTATAATGTAGGTGTCGGGGTGGCAGATTAGGGGTTAAGTGTAAGATTAGGGGTGTTTAGACTCGGGGTTCATGTTAGGGTGTTAGGTGTAAACATAACTTTTATTTCCCCATAGGAATCAATGGGGCTCCGTTACTGAGTTTTACGCTGCTTTTTTGCAGGTGTTAGACTTTTTCTCAGGCGGCTCTCCCCGTTGATTCCTATGGGGAAATCGTGCACGAGCACGTACGACCAGCTTACCGCTGACTTAAGCAGCGCTGGTATTGAAGTGCGGTAAGGAGCTCAATTTTGCTCTACACTCACTTCTTGCCTTTTAACGCCGGGTTTGTAAAAACCTGTAATACCAGCGCTGCAGGTAAGTGAGCGGTGAGAGAAAATTGCTTGTTAGCACCGCATAGCCTCTAATGCAAAACTCGTAATCTGGCCGATAGGTGAACGATTAAACAATTATACCAAACAGGTGCTAATGATCATCAATTTAATATTTCGATTGAAACACAATCATTAACTGAAACGGAAACAACTGTGTAGCAGGAATACAACTTGGTGAGGAACAGCCAAACTCTGCTAACATGGTGAGGTTGCTGAAGACAATTTTAATTTCAAAAGTCATACGCCAAGGCAAGACTGAGCACAGCAACAAAATACAATGTAGTTATACTACATCAGCAAGGTCTCTCCCAGGCAGAAGATTCAAGGCATACAGGGGTTTCCAAGCTCCTCTAAAGCATAAAGAAAAGGGCAATGTTAAGGACTATAGTTGCAGTAGTTTGTCAAGGAAACTAAGTGAAGCAGATGAAAGACATGTCATGCTTACTTCTATTCACAATCAGAAGATGTCCAACTGTGTCATCATCTCAGAATTGTTAGAAACCAATGAGACCCTGGAACTCCCATCTACTATCCTGAGAAGCCTGGTCATAAATGTGAAAATATATACGTAGTGATAATTGGATGCACCCAATATATAAATATTAAATCTGTCGATTTAGTTGCTAAAACAATCAAAAGTAATGTGAATGTTAAGTATCAAATTACCAGTGTTGCAAAAGTGTATGTTTCAAATATCTCTTGATGCTCTATGTATATCAAGGAGCATAACTAATATATATATATATATATATATATATATATATATATATATATATATATATATATATATATATATATATATATATATATATATATATATATATATATATATATATATATATATATATATATACAGGGAGTGCAGAATTATTAGGCAAATGAGTATTTTGACCACATCATCCTCTTTATGCATGTTGTCTTACTCCAAGCTGTATAGGCTCGAAAGACTACTACCAATTAAGCATATTAGGTGATGTGCATCTCTGTAATGAGAAGGGGTGTGGTCTAATGACATCAACACCCTATATCAGGTGTGCATAATTATTAGGCAACTTCCTTTCCTTTGGCAAAATGGGTCAAAAGAAGGACTTGACAGGCTCAGAAAAGTCAAAAATAGTGAGATATCTTGCAGAGGGATGCAGCACTCTTAAAATTGCAAAGCTTCTGAAGCGTGATCATCGAACAATCAAGCGTTTCATTCAAAATAGTCAACAGGGTCGCAAGAAGCGTGTGGAAAAACCAAGGCGCAAAATAACTGCCCATGAACTGAGAAAAGTCAAGCGTGCAGCTGCCAAGATGCCACTTGCCACCAGTTTGGCCATATTTCAGAGCTGCAACATCACTGGAGTGCCCAAAAGCACAAGGTGTGCAATACTCAGAGACATGGCCAAGGTAAGAAAGGCTGAAAGACGACCACCACTGAACAAGACACACAAGCTGAAACGTCAAGACTGGGCCAAGAAATATCTCAAGACTGATTTTTCTAAGGTTTTATGGACTGATGAAATGAGAGTGAGTCTTGATGGGCCAGATGGATGGGCCCGTGGCTGGATTGGTAAAGGGCAGAGAGCTCCAGTCCGACTCAGATGCCAGCAAGGTGGAGGTGGAGTACTGGTTTGGGCTGGTATCATCAAAGATGAGCTTGTGGGCCTTTTCGGGTTGAGGATGGAGTCAAGCTCAACTCCCAGTCCTACTGCCAGTTTCTGGAAGACACCTTCTTCAAGCAGTGGTACAGGAAGAAGTCTGCATCCTTCAAGAAAAACATGATTTTCATGCAGGACAATGCTCCATCACACGCGTCCAAGTACTCCACAGCGTGGCTGGCAAGAAAGGGTATAAAAGAAGAAAATCTAATGACATGGCCTCCTTGTTCACCTGATCTGAACCCCATTGAGAACCTGTGGTCCATCATCAAATATGAGATTTACATGGAGGGAAAACAGTACACCTCTCTGAACAGTGTCTAGGAGGCTGTGGTTGCTGCTGCACGCAATGTTGATGGTGAACAGATCAAAACACTGACAGAATCCATGGATGGCAGGCTTTTGAGTGTCCTTGCAAAGAAAGGTGGCTATATTGATCACTGATTTGTTTTTGTTTTGTTTTTGAATGTCAGAAATGTATATTTGTGAATGTTGAGATGTTATATTGGTTTCACTGGTAAAAATAAATAATTGAAATGGGTATATATTTGTTTTTTGTTAAGTTGCCTAATAATTATGCACAGTAATAGTCACCTGCACATACAGATATCCCCCTAAAATAGCTAAAACTAAAAACAAACTAAAAACTACTTCCAAAAATATTCAGCTTTGATATTAATGAGTTTTTTGGGTTCATTGAGAACATGGTTGTTGTTCATTAATAAAATTAATCCTCAAAAATACAACTTGCCTAATAATTCTGCACTCCCTGTGTATATATATATATATGTATATATATATATATATATATATATATATATATATACACAAAAGCAAATGCATCAAATACAAATACAAAATAATTCATACAATATTGATAGCAAATAAAATAATAAAAAAACACAGTGCAAAAATCGGTGCAAAGTTCGTGTAACGATATGAGTTCAAAAGCACTTATCCAAAGTAGAATGGATCTCTCCCAGGACATCAAAGGAAATGTCCCACAGGTGTCCAAAGATAGCTGCAACAAGCTACTTCTTCCAAAATCTGTTGGTATTCAAATTTGTGTTCTATAGAATATTAAAAAGAAAAGGCGCCACCATAGTGCACAATCAATAATGCAGGTAATAGCCAACGCACAAATGTACGTACTTACAGGATTGCAGGCACTTGTGAAGTGCTACAAGGGCTTCCTGGACTCTTAAAGTCTTCCAGACAACTTTCCCCATATTCTCCAGGCCACTCAAAACTTTATTCGGCTGCCACACACGGGATTCAAACAAGGAGTATTTGAAAAACTGCAGTTTCCAAATTGTGACTTTCCCAGCTCCGTAATGGCCTCCACAAATACTGTGTGGTAAGTAGTATAACACGTCCAACTCTTCCAAAAGGAACAACTACGAGTCTTGCCTGGTTATTTCAGGAATTACAGTGGAAGTGTTATACTACTCACAGCTTGTCAATACCACACAGTATTTGTGGAGGCCATTACGGAGCTGGGAAAATCTCAATTTGGAAATTTCAGTTTTTTCAAATACTCCTTGTCTGAATCCAATGTGTGGCAGCCAAATAGAGTTTTGAGTGGCCTGGAGAATATGGGGACATTTTGTCTGGAAGACTTTAAGAGTCCAGGAAGCCCTTGTAGCACTTCTCAAGTGCCTGCAATCCTGTAAGTACGTACATTAGTGCGCTGGCTTTTACCTGCATTATTGATTGTGCACTACAGTGGTGCCTTCTTCTTCTTCTTTTTAATATTCTGGTCATAAATGGTCTTCATGGAAGTCTTGCAGCCATACACCCATACCTCTGACATGGAAACAAGGCCAAGCGACTCAACTATGTATGCACAAAAACACAGGACCTGGGCTGATGAGTCAAAATTGGAAATCTTTGGCTGTAGCAGAAGGAAGTTTTTTTTGCCTAATTGATTGGAGAGAGTTACAAGAATGAGTGTCTGCAGGCAACAGTGAAGCATGGTGGAGGTTCCTTCCAAGTCTGGGTTTGAATTTCTACAAATAGAGTTGGGGATTTGGTCAATCAATGGTCTCCTCAATCCTCAGAAGTATAGGCAGATACATAACCATTATGCAATAACATAAGGCATCGGATTGGCCCCAATTGTATTCTGCAGCATGACAATGACCCCAAACATAACGCCAAAGTCATTAAGAACTATCTTCAGCATAAAGAAGAACAAGGAGGCCTGGAAGTGATGGTATGGCTCCTACAGTGCCCTGATCTCAACATCATCAAGTCTGCTTGCAATTACCTGAGGAGACTGAAGTAGCCGAGGCTGTCTAAATCCACAGAAGAATTGTGGTTAGTTCTCCAAGATGTTTGGAACAACCTACCTGCCAAGATACTTAAAAAAAAAAACTGTGTCCAAGTGTACTTAGAAAAATTATGCTTTTTTGGAGGCAAAGGGTGGTCACACCAAATATATATTTACACTTTGCAAAACAATTGCTGGTTAGGGGTTTTATATAGAAGTTCTGTACACTGAGCATTGCAGTTGCAGACGTCCTCTGCATTTCTTGACTAAAAGCTAAGACTTATACAATGCAGTACAATGCGCAATGTGTGGTATATTGTGTTCGGTTTAGACTCATGTTTTTTTATTATTTGTACAATGTCCTATTCAGAATTTCCAGCCATGCTGCATTCTGGATGGTCCCAGTTTGGGCGCAGTCTTCCCCCCCCCCCCCCGCCCCCATGCTCCCTTCTCTATAAATACTTTGGATTCTCAAAGGGAAACCTGGGACAGCTTAGCCACACCCCCAATTTCATTGCCCATGCAATAGTTGTTTTGCCCACCCTGACTGGTTGTTGTATCTTTGACTCTGCCCTTAGCCTCTTGACTCCAAATATTATTTAGCAAACGTTGGGAGATAAGGATTTAGGATTATGATTTTGAAAATATACATTTTTATTTTGTATTTTATTCTATGTAAAATACATCTGGCAGTGTCAGTCTGTGAATTGTCCTCTTATTATATTTGCTAAGCTTTGGAAAATAAAACCTATGATAATAGAAGTGAATAAGAAGTTATTGGGACATTGAGTGTACTATTGTCTCTGTAAACGTCAGTTAAAAAATATTATTTTGATTTGCATTTGCTTCAAATTAATCGTTTTTAGCAGTGCCACTGCCCAGTTTGTTTCCACAGAGAGAGAGTGGGAATGGGAAAACTTTACCTGTGCACTGTACTGCTCACCTGGTAGCTTTGAAAATAATTTAATATTGTTTAAGCATAATTCCCAATATTTCCCAGTAAATTATCTGCAGTGGGTAGACTGGTTGCTTGGTCATGAAGATGGGTGGAGTCATGTGAAATTGGGGGCGGAGTCACATCATGTTGGGTATAGAGTTGAACAAAGAGAGGTCAGAGCTGGGCATGTAGTAGGTTGTGATTAGGTGGCCCTCAGAAACCTGGGACTTTTACAAGGTCCTGAGAAAGCTGCAGGAGGAATAATATATCAAATTAAAGCATCTATTGCTATGTACAATTTAGTTACACCCTGCCTGCAAATAGAGATGAGGTCTTGGCAGATTAACAATTCCATTTTGACACATTGATCGTTTCTCAAGTATTTAAATGTATCAGCCATAATGCTTCAAAACTACATATAATTTAACACATTTTCAAAGCATTTATATGTGACAACAGAGCATTCAGTGCTTGAATACACAAATTTACGGCTAGATTTAGAGTTTTGTCGGTAAGGACCCGCGTATCTAACGCTGGCTTTTTTCTGGCCGCACCTTTAAAATAACTCTGGTATTGAGAGTCCACAGAATGGCTGCGTTAGGCTCCAAAAAAGGAGCGTAGAGCATATTTAACGCAACTTCAACTCTCGATAACAGAGTTGCTTACGGACGCGGCCAGCCTCAAAAACGTGCTCGTGCACGATTCCCCCATAGGAAACAATGGGGCTGTTTGAGCTGAAAAAAAACCTAACACCTGCAAAAAAGCCGCGTTCAGCTCCTAACGTAGCCCCATTGTTTGCTATACGGAAACACTTCCTACGTCTGCACCTAACACTCTAACATGTACCCCGAGTCTAAACACCCCTAACCTTACACTTATTAACCCCTATTCTGCTGCCCCCGCTATCGCTGACTCCTGTATATTATTTTTAACCCCTAATCTGCCGCTTTGAACTTTAGTAATTTAGAATAGGGTAGGGCATTTTTTTTATTTTGGGGGGCTTTGTTATTTTATTAGGGGCCTTAGAGTAGGTGTAATTTAGTTTAAAATTGTTGTAATATTTTTCTTATGTTTGTAAATATTTTTTTATTTTTTGTAACTTAGTTCTTTTTTATTTTTTGTACTTTAGTTAGTTTATTTCATTGTAGTTATTTGTAGGTATTGTATTTAATTAATTTATTGATAGTGTAGTGTTAGGTTTAATTGTAACTTAGGTTAGGATTTATTTTACAGGTAATTTTGTAATTATTTTAACTAGGTAGCTATTAAATAGTTCTTAACTATTTAATAGCTATTGTACCTGGTTAAAATAAATACAAAGTTACCTGTAAAATAAATATAAATCCTAAAATAGCTATAATATAATTATAATTTATATTGTAGCTATATTAGGATTTATTTTACAGGTAAGTATTTAGCTTTAAATGGGAATAATTTATTTAATAAGAGTTAATTAATTTCGTTAGATTTAAATTATATTTAACTTAGGGGGGTGTTAGGGTTAGACTTAGCTTTAGGGGTTAATACATTTATTAGAATAGCGGTGAGCTCCGGTCGGCAGATTAGGGGTTAATGTTTGAAGTTAGGTGTCGGCGATGTTAGGGAGGGCAGATTAGGGGTTAATACTATTTAGTATAGGATTAGTGAGGCGGATTAGGGGTTAATAACTTTATTATAATAGCGGTGCGGTCCGGTCAGCAGATTAGGGGTTAATAAGTGTAGGCAGGTGGAGGCGACGTTGAGGGCGGCAGATTAGGGGTTAATAAATATAATATAGGGGTCGGCGGTGTTAGGGGCAGCAGATTAGGGGTACATAGCTATAATGTAGGTGGCGGCGCTTTGCGGTCGGCAGATTAGGGGTTAATTATTGTAGGTAGCTGGCGGCGACGTTGTGGGGGGCAGGTTAGGGGTTAATAAATATAATACAGGAGTCGGTGGTGTTAGGGGCAGCAGATTAGGGGTACATAAGTATAACGTAGGTGGCGGTCGGCAGATTAGGGGTTAAAAAAATTTAATCGAGTGGCGGCGATGTGGGGGGACCTCGGTTTAGGGGTACATAGGTAGTTTATGGGTGTTAGTGTACTTTAGAGCACAGTAGTTAAGAGCTTTATGAACCGGCGTTAGCCCAGAAAGCTCTTAACTACTGACTTTTTTCTGCGGCTGGAGTTTTGTCGTTAGATTTCTAACGCTCACTTCAGACACGACTCTAAATACCGGAGTTAGAAAGATCCCATTGAAAAGATAGGATACGCAAATGACGTAAGGGGATCTGCGGTATGGAAAAGTCGCGGCTGACTCCAAATACCGGCGGTAGCCTAAAACCAGCGTTAGGAGCCTCTAACGCTGGTTTTCACGGCTACCGCCAAACTCCAAATCTAGGCCTTAGTAAATAATAAATACCATATTGATATTTGATGCTTACTGGTTATCATGCAGGAAAATACCACCACAATATCATTTATGACTCCCTTTTCACAGTGTGATAATGGTTATTCATTGTGTGATCTGGAGTAGACTCTCAGAGTCTCATAGTATGACTTGACTGGTGTGGTCCTTTGTTAGTCTTTTTCTCTCCCCAGTGGTAGCACATAGGTAGTTGTATCACTTCTGTGAGTATAGTGTCTGGGGAGATACCGTATTTCCTATTTAGTCTTATGCAGCAGCTCATGCGGGGTGCAGGAGTGTGTGCTGCTATTTCTCAATGTGTCAGGCAATAAGGCCATTGGTTGGCTGTAGCCCTAGTGGAAGTTAGTTGGGGGAAGAAAAGGCTTAGGCGGATGAGTGTAGCAGGACAGCCAGGATCTCTAGAAGAATAAACAAACCCCCTTAAAGGGACATGAAACTCCTTTTTTTTTTCTTTTTTCAGGATTCAGATAGAGAATACAATTTTAAACAACATTCCAATTCACTATTAGTTAATTTGCTTGAAGAAATAGCAATGTACATGGATCTATGTGCAGTCACCATTCAGCAGCTACGGAGCCTATATAGATATGTTTTCAACAAAGGAAATCAAGAGAATGAAGCAAATTTTGAAAATAGAAATACATAGGAAAGTTGTTTAAAATGGCATGCTCTTTCTAAATCATGAAATAAAAAAACTTGGGTTTCATGTCCCTTTAACAATCAAGGATAGATTAATAAACGCTTTACTACGAAGTGATAAACTAAAAATATCTGTTTTGTTTCCCCATTGAGCAGTGCACAAGCTCTAATTGGTCACAAAAGATAAACAAGCTAACCAGACCTTTCACATAGATTTTTAGCACAATGTGAGCTTTGCAAATAATAAAGCAACATTTTCAGAAGTTTTGAAAACATTTATTTTGTATGCAGATCGTTTACAGTTCGATTTAATTACTAATTGACTGACCTGTAAAAGAAACTTTATTTTGTCTCTTCAGTGTAATAGGTTCCTGCAGAGCTCTCGCTGTATTCTCTAAGCCCTATACTGCTGCAGGACTTGCTAAACTTGATATACGTGTGCTTACAAGGCTGGCTTGAAATATGAAACAATCTTGAAAAACTGGATTTGAACACAAGGTAAACTTTGCTAACAATATAGTCTAATAGTTTATATCCACTTCATAATGTAAAGCTTTTAGTGCTGCTGGGTGATGCCACGTGAAATCTCTGATACTGCAGGGTGCCCTGTCACTTCTACATAGCTCCTGGAAGGTCTAAAGGCTGTAAGATCACAGTGTGATTTAGGGCCCAACTATCAAAATCTCTCCAACATGGAAGAAATTAATTAATTTTTCTAAAAATTTCTAAAGGGACCTCATAGTGCCAGTTGTCCAGTATTAAATCAGACAGTCCAGTATTTTAAAAACCTGTCCAGTAAAATCTTCACAAAAATGCTGGACACTTAAAGGGCCATTAAACCCACCAAATAATGTTATATAATTCTGCACATAGTGCAGAATTCTATAACATTTGCCTAATGCCAGCTTTCTAAAGGAAAGAAGAGATATTTGCCTACGAAAATTATTTTTACAGACCGCTGCTCCTTGCTCTACTGAGCAGGTCTGTTTTTTTCCTAAGCGCATCGGGCACACTGTCTAATCACAGCAGGCCCGATTGCGCCATTAATCTAAATGTAGCTCTCTCCCGCTCTGGTCTGGTAGCGGGAGCGAGCTACATTTAGTTAGTCGGGCCGGCTTTGATTAGGCAGTGTGCCCGATGCGCTTAGGAAAAAAACAGACCCGCTCAGTAGAGCAAAGAGCGGCGGTCTGTAAAAATAATTTTTATATCTCTTCTTTCCTTTAGAAAGCTGGCTCTAGGCAAATGTAATATAATTCTGCACTTTCAGCCCTTCAGTGCAGACCCTGGGAGCCGCTGCGCTAAGTCTCTTATGAGTGTGGCTGGGACTCTGTGATTATGAGCGGGTTTGCGCAGCTGTCCAGTGCGCTAAAGGTAAATACTTTTTCACCAGTAGCTTAGGAACATTTTACATTTGTTTAACAAAAATTTAATGTAAACGTTTAATGAATACTCAGTATTTGTTTCATTGAAAACTAAGCAAATACTGAATAGTGCAGCCAGGGAAACCAATTACTCTGAATACTCGCTAGAAAAGATTCAGATGAACAGAGTATTTCTTGGCTGTTCAAGTCTGGTACATAGTAGCTTTGGAAGTTTTACTTATTGTGGTTGCAGGGTCACTCATGTCAGCCTGAACAGCAAAGGCTCATAAGTTGCAAATGCTCCTTAGGAATACTTTTGAACTAGGGGGAAGGAAGCTGACTTAAAGAGACACTCAAGTTAAAATTAAACGTTCATGATTCAGATAGAACACGCAATTTTAAACAACTTTCCAGTTCACTTTCATTAGCAAATTGTGCACAGTCCTTTTTATATTTAGAATTTTTGAGTCACCGGCTCCTACTGAGCATGTGCAAGAATATGCATTTGTGATTGGCTGATGGCTGTCACATGATACAGGGAGAGTGGAAATAGACAAACTGAAATTTGTAAGAAAAAAAAATCTACTCGCTTGGATAAAAAGACAGTGCTATTGCGTTGTGTTTTTATCATGCATTTGTTCTTTATGCAAACAAATTGGTATTCCTATCTGTTGTTTTCCTAAATAAATCAGATTTAAGAAATCCATTATCTAATTCTAAATAAACTAATGTGTCTAAAAATCTTACTGAATGAAAACCATATTTAATACTTCAATACTTGATCTAAGAGTCTTATTTCCTCATCTAATCTGTCTCTAGACATGGCCTGTGCACAAACATACTTTTCCTCTTTGCTTCAGTTTAAACAGGTTTTACCAACCCTTTGTATTTATTGCTGCCCTTTCATATGGATGAAATAAAATATTTGCAGGGCGGCCTGTCTCAGGGCATAATCTTGTGCACCCTCATCTGTATCACTAAGATTACCTAGAAATCTTATTTTCCCCTGTTCTGCATAGTCCGTTCAGCAAAGGCTGCAGCTGTGAAGCTGCTGACATCTGTTTTCATTCTGAGCGTAAAATGCCATCTCCAGCTGATGATCTAATGGTATAGCACTATATGGCTCAATCAATCTCATGTACATCTCGGTACAAATCCCTAAGCGCGGGTCAGATTAAGCTTGCCTGTTTTAGCTTCCTGTTAGCCTTTTGGTTACTGCAGTGTCTATTGGATAAATTTGCATTTGTCCCACAGAACTGGCTAACCTGCATATTCAGTGACCAATGTAGGATTTCTGACATCTAAGCATTTTGAGATTTTAGTATGAAATGTTTAGTAAAATAACTTTGCAAAATACTTGATTTTATTTTGCCCCCTTTTCATGTAATTCTGCTCTGGAAATTATTTTCTAAATCTCAGAACAGGACATTCACATTGTTCAATTCTTAAGGCTAACCATGCTACATAGCTTTCCCTAATTGGCTTCACCAGGTAACATAAAAATTTATTTTTCTCTTGTAAGATGTATCAAGTCCACGGATTCATCCATACTTGTGGGATATTCTCCTTCCCTACAGGAAGTGGCAAAGAGAGCACCCACAGCAGAGCTGTCTATATAGCTCCTCCCTTAGCTCCACCCCCCAGTCATTCTCTTTGCCTACTCTAACTAACTAGGAAGGGTAAAGTGAGTGTGGTGACAAAAATGTTAGTTTTTAATTTCTCAAGCAAAAGTTTGTTATTTTAAATGGTACCGGTGTGTACTATTTACTCTCTGGCAGAAAAGGCATGAAGATTTCTGCAAGGAGGATGATGATCTTAGCACTTTGTAACTAAGATCCACTGCTGTTCTCACAAGGGCTGAAGAGTACAGGAAAACTTCAGTTGGGGGAACGGTTTGCAGGCTAAGCTGCATTGAGGTATGTTCAGTCTATTTTTTTCTAGACAGACTGTGCTAATTCTAGAAAAGGCTGGCAATATCCCCATGAGGGAAGGGTAAGCTGTATTCAGACACTTAGTAGGAATTATAGCTTGCATTAAGGGCTCATTAGTTACTGGTGACACTGATAGGAAAAAACGTTTTTGTTTATTTATAAAAAATGCATATATAACGTTTTTTTGAGGGACTTTAAGGGGTCATTGTGGCTTGGTTAAGGGTTATTAACCTACAAGGCTAGTTTAAGAAACACTCTGTTGTGTTTCTTTTAGGCCCCATAACATCGAGTGAGGTGGGAGGGGCCTATTTTCGCGCCTCAGTTGCGCAGTTTCTTTTCCTCTGAGACATCCAGCTGCTTCTCCAGAGGTTCCTACTGTGTTTGAGGGCTGTAAAGAATGTTTTTTCCCCCCCACAAATCATTCCTAAAGGGCAGGTAGGCGCCACAGCAGAGCTGTGGCAAGATGCTGAACGTTTTTTTACCGTTTTTTGACGTTTTGTCAATCTGGTTTTTACATTAAGGGGTTAATTGTTTATTTGCATAGCTGTGTAAAGTTACTAGGGCTTTATGATGCTACTGTAAAAATTTTGTTGAGTTTACTGCTTTTTTACACTGTTTTGCAGAGTTTGTGCAGCTTTTTTTCTCTTAAAGGCACAGTACCGTTCTTTTCTAAATGTTATTTGCTTTGATTAAAGTGTTTTCCAAGCTTGCTTGTTACATTACTAACCTGTTTAACATGTCTGACACCAAGGAAAATCCTTGTTCAATGTGTTTAGAAGCTATTGTGGAACCCCCTCTTAGAATATGTCCCACTTGCACTGATATGTCTATAAATTATAAAGAGCATATTTTTGCACTTAAAAATATTGCAATAGATGATTCTCAGACAGAAGAGAATGAGGGTTTGCCATCTAGCTCTCCCCAAGTGTCACAACCAGTAACGCCCGCACAAGTGACGCCAAGTACCTCTTGTGCGTCAAATTCATTTACTTTTCAAGACATGGCCACAGTTATGAATACAACCCTCACAGAGGTTTTATCTAAACTGCCTGGTTTACAAGGAAAGCGTGACAGCTCTGGGTTAAGAACAAATGCTGAGCCGTCTGACGCTTTAGTAGCCGTTATCCGATATACCCTCACAATGTTCTGAAGTAGGGGTAAGGGATTTGTTATCTGAGGGAGAAATTTCTGATTCAGGAAAGACGCTCCCTCAGACAGATTCTGATATGACGGCCTTTAAATTTAAGCTTGAACACCTCCGCTTATTGCTCAGGGAGGTATTAGCGACTCTAGATGATTGTGACCCTATAGTGGTCCCAGAGAAATTGTGTAAAATGGACAAATACTTAGCGGTTCCTGTTTACACTAATGTTTTTCCAGTCCCTAAGAGGATTGTGAATATTGTTACTAAGGAGTGGGATAGACCAGGTATTCCGTTCGCTCCCCCTCCTGTTTTTAAGAAAATGTTTCCCATATCTGACACCATGCGGGACTCGTGGCAGACGGTCCCTAAGGTGGAGGGAGCTATTTCTACTCTTGCTAAGCGTACAACTATACCTATCGAAGACAGTTGTGCTTTCAAAGATCCTATGGATAAAAAAATTAGAGGGTCTCCTGAAGAAATTTTTTGTTCATCAAGGTTTTCTTCTCCAACCTATTGCGTGCATTGTTCCTGTAACTACTGCAGCTGCTTTCTGGTTCGAGGCTCTAGAAGAGGCTCTTCAGATGGAGACTCCATTAGAGGATATTATGGATAGAATTAAGGCCCTTAAGTTGGCTAATTCTTTCATTACAGATGCCGCTTTCCAACTGGCTAAAATAGCGGCAAAGAATTCAGGTTTTGCCATTTTAGCACGCAGGGCGTTATGGCTTAAGTCCTGGTCTGCTGATGTGTCATCAAAATCTAAACTTATGAACATCCCTTTCAAAGGAAAGACCCTATTCGGGCCTGAACTGAAAGAGATTATTTCAGACATCACTGGAGGGAAAGGCCATGCCCTCCCTCAGGATAAAACAAATAAAATGAGGACCAAACAAAATAATTTTCGTTCCTTTCAGAACTTCAAGGGTGGTCCCGCTTCAGCTTCCTCTGCTGCAAAGCAAGAGGGGAATTTTGCCCAATCCAAGTCAGTCTGGAGACCTAACCAGGCTTGGAACAAGGGTAAACAGGCCAAGAAGCCTGCAGCTGCCTCTAAGACAGCATGAAGGTGTAGCCCCCAATCCGGGACCGGATCTAGTAGGGGGCATACTCTCTCTCTTCGCTCAGGCTTGGGCAAGAGATGTTCACGATTCCTGGGCTTTAGAAATTGTGTCCCAGGGATATCTTCTGGACTTCAAAGACTCCCCCCTAAGGTGTAGATTTCACATTTCTCAATTGTCTGCAAACCAGACAAAGAGAGAGGCGTTCTTACGCTGTGTAGAAGACCTACATACCATGGGAGTGATCCGCCCAGTTCCAAAAGAGGAACAAACCTGTTTGTGGTTCCCAAAAAAGAGGGAACTTTCAGACCAATCTTGGATCTCAAAATTCTAAACAAATTTCTCAGAGTACCATCATTCAAGATGGAGACTATTCGGACCATTCTACCAATGATCCAGAAGGGTCAATATATGACTACCGTGGACTTACAGGATGTGTATCTACACATCCCTATTAACAGAGATCGTCATCAATTCCTCAGACTTGCCTTTCTGGACAGACATTTCCAGTTCGTGGCCCTTTCCTTCGGGTTGGCTACGGCTCCCAGAATTTTCACAAAAGTGCTATGGTCCCTTTTGGCGGGGCATAGCAGTGGCGCCTTATCTAGACGACATCTTAATTCAGGAGTCGACTTTCCAACTAGCCAAGTCTCACACGGACATCGTGTTGGCTTTTCTGAGATCTCACGGGTGGAAGGTGAACATAAAAAAGAGTTCTCTCTTCCCTCTCACAAGAGTTTCCTTCCTAGGGACTCTGATAGACTCAGTACAAATTAAAATATGTCTGACTGAGGTCAGAAAATCAAAACTCTTAACCACTTGCCAAGCTCTTCATTCCATTCTTCGGCCATCAGTGGCTCAGTGCATGGAAGTAATCGGGCTCATGGTAGCGGCAATGGACATAGTTCCTTTTGCCCGCCTACACCTCAGACCACTGCAACTATGCATGCTCAAACAGTGGAATGGGGATTATGCAGATTTATCTCCTCAAATAAATCTGGACCAGGAGACCAGAGATTCTCTTCTCTGGTAGTTGTCTCAGGGAATGTGTTTCCGCAGACCAGAGTGGCTCATAGTAATGACAGATGCCAGTCTGCTAGGCTGGGGTGCAGTCTGGAACTCCCTGAAAGCACAGGGCTTATGGTCTCAGGAGGAAACTCTCCTTCCGATAAACATTCTAGAACTGAGAGCGATATTCAATGCGCTTCAGGCGTGTCCTCAGCTTGCTGCGGCCAAATTCATCAGATTTCAGTCGGACAACATCACGACTGTAGCTTATATCAATCATCAAGGAGGAACACGGAGTTCTCTAGCGATGATGGAGGTAACCAAAATAATCCGATGGGCGGAGGATCACTCTTGCCATCTCTCA
Organism: Bombina bombina; assembly: GCF_027579735.1. NCBI lineage: Eukaryota > Metazoa > Chordata > Amphibia > Anura > Bombinatoridae > Bombina > Bombina bombina. The sequence continues at coordinate 1,106,437,304 of NC_069504.1, read as the reverse complement.
GCAATCCATATCCCAGGAGTAGAGAACAGGGAGGCGGATTTCCTCAGTCATCAGACTTTTCATCCGGGGGAGTGGGAGCTCCATCCGGAGGTATTTGCCCAGCTGATTCAGCTATGGGGCACACCAGAATTGGATCTGATGGCGTCCCGACAGAATGCCAAACTTCCTTGTTACGGGTCCAGGTCCCGGGATCCCCAGGCAGTACTGATAGATGCTCTAGCAGTGCCCTGGTCCTTCAATCTGGCCGATGTATTTCCACCGTTTCCTCTCCTTCCATGTCTGATTGCCAGAATCAAGCAGGAGAGGGCTTCAGTGATTCTGATAGCACCTGCGTGGCCACGCAGGACTTGGTATGCAGACCTAGTGGACATGATCGGTTCCACCGTGGACTCTGCCAATGAGGCAGGACCTTCTAATCCAAGGTCCATTCACGCATCCAAATCTAATTTCTCTGCGTTTGACTGCTTGGAGATTGAACGCCTGATTCTATCAAAGCGTGGTTTCTCTGAGTCGGTCATTGATACCCTGATTCAAGCTAGAAAGCCTGTCACCAGGAAGATTTATCATAAGATTTGGCGCAAATATTTTTATTGGTGTGAATCAAAGGGTTACTCATGGAGTAAGATTAGGATTCCTAGAATATTGTCTTTTCTCCAAGAAGGATTGGAGAAGGGATTATCAGCTAGTTCGTTAAAAGGACAAATATCTGCTTTGTCTATTCTTTTACACAAACGTCTGGCAGATGTCCCAGACATTCAAGCATTTAGTCAGGCCTTGGTCAGGATCAAGCCTGTGTTTAAACCTGTTGCTCCACCATGGAGCCTAATCTTAGTTTTTAAAGTTCTTCAAGGGGTTCCGTTTGAACCCATTTATTCCATAGATATTAAGCTTCTATCTTGGAAAGTTTTGTTTTTGGTAGCTATCTCTTTGGCTCGAAGAGTTTCTGAGTTATCTGCTTTACAGTGTGACTCACCTTACCTTGTTTTCCATGCAGATAAGGCGGTTTTGCGAACCAAACCTGGGTTTCTTCCTAAGGTTGTTTCTAATAGGAATATCAATCAGGAGATTGTTGTTCCTTCACTGTGTCCTAATCCTTCATCAAAGAAGGAACGTCTGTTGCACAATCTTGATGTGGTTCGTGCTTTAAAGTTCTACTTACAAGCAACTAAAGATTTCCGTCAAACGTCTTCATTGTTTGTTGTTTATTCTGGTAAACGGAGAGGTCAAAAGGCTACGGCTACCTCTCTTTCCTTTTGGCTGAAAAGCATCATCCATTTGGCTTATGAGACTGCTGGCCAGCAGCCTCCTGAAAGAATTACTGCTCATTCTACTAGAGCAGTGGCTTCCACATGGGCTTTTAAAAATGAGGCTTCTGTTGAACAGATTTGTAAGGCGGCGACTTGGTCTTCGCTTCATACTTTTTCCAAATTTTCCAAATTCGATACTTTTGCTTCTTCTGAGGCTATTTTTGGGAGAAAGGTTCTACAAGCAGTGGTGCCTTCCATTTTAAGGTCCCTGTCTTGTCCCTCCCTTCATCCGTGTCCTAAAGCTTTGGTATTGGTATCCCACAAGTATGGATGAATCCGTGAACTCGATACATCTTACAAGAGAAAACATAATTTATGCTTACCTGATAAATTTATTTCTCTTGTGATGTATCGAGTCCACGGCCAGCCCTGTTTATTAAGACAGGCAATATATTTTTATTTAAAAAACTTCAGTCACCACTATAGTTTCTCCTTTTTCTTCCTAGCCTTCGGGCGAATGACTGGGGGTGGAGCTAAGGGTGGAGCTATATAGACAGCTCTGCTGTGGGTGCTCTCTTTGCCACTTCCTGTAGGGAAGGAGAATATCCCACAAGTATGAATGAATCTGTGGACTTGATACATCACAAGAGAAATAAATTTATCAGGTAAGCATAAATCATCTTATTTCAGTTGTTAAAAATATGACTATTTTAGTATGCTCCATGCACCGCATTTTAAACAAAGCCCTAGCTCAGAGAGCCTAAGGTGTTTGTATCATCTTGTAATTGCTGACATGATGCAAACCCCACTGGTTCTTTGAGCAGCTGTAATATTTAAAATGCTGGTGCATTGAGAATATATAGGTATGCTTCACATGCATGTGCAGAAAAAAATGCTAACACTAAAATAGTGAAAAACTTTTACTAGAAGCATTTTTGCCAATACATGTATATTGCAAATATGTTTCTATTCAAAGATGTAATTGCTCTATGTGCATTTCAATTTTGGCAAGAATATCCCTTTAAACGGACAGTCTACACCTTACCTTTTAGATAAAGCTGCAAACAGTCACTTGCACCTTTCTATATCATGCAGCCGGAACGGTAAAAAAGTTGTTTTAAAATGAATATTGTTTCTGGCCACTTTGAAATGGCTGCCAAGCTCTGCCCACTGATGACAATATGATCTGGGTTGCATACGGCATCCAATCACAAAAGGTTTACTAGTTAGATTTAACAGACTGTAAATGCTATTCAGCAGAGTGTCTAGATGCCGCCCAGATCATGATGTTGAGATTGGCAGCTATTTCAAACTGGCCAAAAACAATATTCATTTTAAAATAACTTTTTTACCGTTCCTGCTGCATGATATAGAAAGCAGTGCAGGAGGCTATTTGCTGCTTAATCTAAGGTAAGACAGTAAGATGACTAAGGTGTAGACTGTCCCTTTAATTAAAAGATGTTTTCTGTTGCTTTAAGCAGTCCCCTTAACCGCACGCAACATATACATCGCTTAGCACTCTGACTTGATGGGACTTGGTTTACTCTGTCTTGTAATAGGCAGCAGCTATCAGAATAATCATAGTTGATTGTTATACAACTTTCTGTATTGATCTGGTATCTCTGACTTCATCTAATACAATATATGTCGCACATATATGTTTCTAATGTTTTGCTTATTGACTACAAGAGTAATTTAGTACTACATTTAGCTCATGCAGTAGTAGCCTGTGATTTCTGTTGTACAGTAATGATATTGTTTGCACAACTGAGGTCCATAGCTCTTGCAAATACAAAACTGACATGCTCTAATTTGGATGCGAGCTAGAGATATAAGATAGTCTGTTTCATTGTTGTAATAAAAAAGCACAAAGCAGTTGCTTATACTAAATAGAAATAACTGCAATATGTATTATACATCAATTTAAATGGATTATTTTTTTTTAACATTATTTGTGCAGTGTCTATTACTTCCTGTCATGGCCCTACATGTAGCTTGGGGTCTCTATAGTAAGGCATTTATTGATTGATGCCATAATACTTCTAGAGTAACATGAGCTGGTTTTTAAATTAATACTAGACAAACAGGGTGTAAGATTCGCCCTTGCTCAGAATAGGCAGAATGCAACCTAAGTTTTCAGAATATTTGCTCCCTTATCTAGTTGCAGGCAGTAGCTACACTAAATATGTCTAAGTGCTTATTGCAAGAAAACAAGTAAGTTGTTAGCTGTATGTTTACTTTGAGTTAACATATATGTTTTTACTAAAGGAGCACTGTTTAATATCCCTTAATGAGGAGCCAATCACCAGCTATGTCATTGGAGACCATCATTTTCAGAGTTCACATACAGGAAAAAGATAACAAAACATTATGTTAGCTGTTTGAGTTACCCTGGTGTCATATATTTTTGGATTTTTCTTCTTTTTTTTCTTTAATATTACAATAAAAGATTTGTCCTAACATAAAATCCCATACGGTCTTAAAAGGATAATAAACTCAGCCAAATGGCTAATTAAAGCTATTTACTAATGCAAATTTGTGAGGAAAAAGGATATTCATTTTGTTTTCACAAAAACAAATATCCAAATGAATGCACCCTGAAATTTTAAGAAAACAAATAAATACTGACAAAATTCATCAGTATTCCTTTGTTTCCTTTAAATGGTTAAAATACTTACATTTTGATCGCTAGAGTGCACGCTAACTTTGTCCTTTTCTTCACAGAGCAGCACTATTAGGAGACTAAATACATACAGAGAGAAGCGCGCTCACAGGAACAAACAACTGGCTCAATACTATTGTAAGCTTGTTCTATGGTGATTTACCACCTGGGTGCAGCTTCTTTTTAGCCCAGTAATGCTTTTCACAGAGTAGAACTTTCCTGTAGTCTATTAGTCTGATCCCGCCTATTACAGTCAGTTCAGCGCTGAAATACCAGGCAATTCCTCTCTGATCAAGGAATACAGCAACCCCAGACGATCGTTTTGGCCTTCCTTGGGCCTGTGAGGTGTATCCATAATCCTCTAAGCCCACTGAGCAAGGAGTCCACGTCTGGTTGCCCATTTTTTCCTTTCATTGGGCCTTCTCAGTGAGTTGTAGCCATATTCCTCTAAGCCAGGGGTGTCCAAACTTTGCTCTCCAGAGGTTTTGGAACTACATTTCCCATGATGCTCAGCTAGATAAAATGTTGGCTGAGCATCATGGGAAATGTAGTTCCAAAACCTCTGGAGAGCAAAGTTTGGACACCCCTGCTCTAAGCACACTGAGCAAGGAGTCCACGTCTGGTTGCCCCTTTTTTCCTTTCATTGGTCCTCCTCAGTGAGGTGTAGCCATATTCCTCTAAGCACACTGAGCAAGGAGTCCACGTCTGGTTGCCCCTTTTTTTCCTTTCATTGGGCCTCCTCAGTGAGGTGTAGCCATATTCCTCTAAGCACATTGAGCAAGGAGTCCACGTCTGGTTGCCTGTTTTTCTTGTTCCCAGGTTGAGTGCTTCTCTCTTTATTTAAGCAGCACTAATAGGAGGCTTATTGCGGCAGCTTCCATGGAACTGCTTTAAAGGAGAAGGTCCTTTATTGCAGGCCCTAGGAGCTGCAGCGCTAAGCATGGCCGGGGCTCTGTGACAAAACTTTGGAACATTTACATTTGTTTAACGAAAATGTATGTAAATGTTCTAAGAATATTCAGAATTATTTTTTTTTTTTTAAATCGAATAGGCTAGCCAGCGAATATTTGGGGAAACTATTCGTCCAAACCATACCTCTACTTTTTGAAGTTGCTGCAGAAACACATTTTCAAATGGGTTGGGCTCTCCTTCCCACCCCTCACAGGAAGGTGGATTTCTAATGCTGCCTCTTGCTTACGTAGCTTTTCTATAGCCAATAATACATTATTGTCATTTTCAGCAGAAATGGTGGTTCCAAAAGGAAAAAGCAGCTATTTAAAAAAATAAAGGTAAAGTAGCTGCTCCAGCTGTTAAGGTTGAACATTGGCAAAATGTTAAAGGGGAGACATTTTTTCCTTAAAAATATCCCTTTAAAGGGACATGAAACCCAATTTTTTTTTCTTTCATGATTCAGATAGAGAATACAATTTTAAACAACTTTCCAGTTTACTTCTACTATTCAATTTTCTTTCTTCTCTTGTTATCCTTTGCTGAAATGTTTATCTAAGTAAGCTCAGGAGCAGCAAATAACCTAGGTTCTAGCTGTTGATTGGTAGCTGCAGATATATAACGATTGTAATTAGCTCACCCATGTGTTCAGTTAGAAACCAGTAGTGCATTGCTATTCCTTCAACAAATGATACCAAGAGTATGAAACAAATTAGCTAATAGAAGTAAATTAGAAAGTTGTTTAAAATTGTATTCTTTATCTGAATCATGAAAAAATATTTGGGGTTTCGTGTCCCTTTTAAGGTGTGTGTGTATATATATATAATATATATATGGTACATCTGCAGCCCTAGGCAAAGTTGGACAATCCTATGTTGTACCATTATTCATTATTTATCTGAGGTTGTTCTTTCCTTGTTTTTTACGTTCACCTTTTAGAATAAATGTACTTGTTTAATTACTATTAACTTCATGGTCTAACCCCCGTGATATAAAGATTCAGGAGAATGAATGAACTGTTGAACAATTTGGTTAATAATTGATCACATATGGTCGGTGAATGAATTTGAATGAAATCTTTTGCACATAATTCAGTATAGAAGGTACAGGATTAAATATCAATTGTGCAAATCATTGTTATGTTACACATTTAACTACGGTCTCTCAACTGGACCAGGGATAACTGTGAGGAAGCGAGTCTCAAGGTAAATGAATCATTTAATGTGTATTAGAGACCATTTACACACCAGGTTTTTGACTGTAAAACTGCTGATCAGGCATTTCTTGATAGATCATAAGCTTGGGGGAAAGGAAAGGTAAGAATAAGCCAGAAAGATCTAAAGAGCAACATTTTGGTTCATAAAAAAATAATGAAAAGATCTTGGCATTGGGAATCTACAACTTGAAATGGTAATAATTAAAGGGACATGACCCCCACATTTTTCTTTCATGATTCAGAAAGAACATACGGCGAGATTACGAGTTTTTCGTTATGAGCTGTGCGGTGCTAACGAGCAGTTTTCTCTCACCGCTCACTTACATACAGCACTGGTATTACGGGTTTTTACAAATCCGGCGTTAAAAGACAAGAAGTGAGCATAGAGCAAAATTTTGCTCCACACTTAACTTCAATACCAGCGCTGCTTAAGTCAGCGGTGAGCTGGTCGTACGTGCTTGTGCACGATTTCCCCATAGGAATCAACGGGGAGAGCCGGCTGAGAAAAAGTCTAACACCTGCAAAAAAGCTGCGTCAAACTCAGTAACGCAGCCCCATTGATTCCTACGGGGAAATAAAATGTATGTTTACACCTAACACCCTAACATGAACCCCGAGTCTAAACACCCTAATCTTAAACTTATTAACCCCTAATCTGCCGCCCCCAACATCGCTGACACCTGCATTACACTTATTAACCCCTAATCTACCACTCCAGACATCCCCGCCACTATAATAAACATATTAACCCCTAAACTGCCACACTCCCGCATCGAAAACACTAGTTAAATATTAACCCCTAATCTGCCGTCCCTAACATCGCCGCCACCTACCTACATTTATTAACCCCTAATCTGCCGTCCCCAACGTCGCCGCCACTATAGTAAATGTATTAACCCCTAAACCTAAGTCTAACCCTAACACCCCCTAACTTAAATATAATCAATATTATTACCTAAATTATTCCTATTTAAAACTAAATACTTACCTATAAAGTAAACCCTAAGATAGCTACAATATAACTAATAGATACATTTTCGCTAGCCTAGGGTTTATTTTTATTTTACAGGCAAGTTTGTATTTATTTTAACTAGGTAGAATAGTTATTAAATAGTTATTAACTATTTAATAACTACCTAGCTAAAATAAATACAAATTTACCTGTAAAATAAAACCTTACCTAAGTTACACTAACACCTAACACTACACTACAATTAAATAAATTAACTAAATTAAAAACAACTAAATAAATTAAATTAGCTAAATCACAAAAAAACTAAACACTAAATTACAGAAAATAATAAACAAATTACAGATCTTTAAACTAATTACACCTAATCTAATAGCCCTATCAAAATAAAAAAAAGCTCCCCCAAAATAAAAAAAAAACCCTAACCTAAACTAAACTATCAATAACCCTTAAAAGGGCCTTTTGCGCGGCATTGCCCCAAAGAAATCAGCTCTTTTACCTGTAAAAAGAAAATACAAACAACCCCCCCAACAGTAAAACCCACCACCCACACAACCGACCCCCCAAATAAAATCCTAACTAAAAAAACTTAAGCTCCCCATTGCCCTGAAAAGGGCATTTGGATGGGCATTGCCCTTAAAATGGCAGTTAGTTCTTAGATCCATTTACTGTTCTGAAGACTGGACATCCATCCTCAACGAAGCCGGGAGAAGTCTTCATCCAAGCCGGGCGAAGTAGTCCTCCAGACGGGCAGAAGTCTTCACCCAGATGGCATCTTCTGTCTTCATCCATCTGACGCGGAGCGGGTCCATCTTCAAGACATCCGACGCGGAGCATCCTCTTCATTCAGAGTCTTCTTACTGAATGACGGTTCTTTTAAGTGAGGTCATCCAAGATGGCGTCCCTTAGATTCTATCAGCCAATCGGAATTAAGGTAGAAAAAAATCCTATTGGATGATGCAACCAGCCAATAGGATTGAAGTTCAATCCTATTGGCTGATTGGATCAGCCAATAGGATTTTTTCTACCTTAATTCCGATAATCCGGGTCCCATCAATAGGCTCCTTGTAGCAGGAACCAAACTGCCAAACTGCCCTGAGAGGGCGACAGAAAAGAGATGGGAGCACCCAAAGCACTGGTCCCAGTACCACTCACACTCCCCCCCCCCCCACCAATCTTCCTTTCGCAGGCATCTCACACCTGCCAGCCATCAAACCAAGAGCCACCTGAACCCCATTAGTTGCACACATGCACTGACCGCAAGTGCTACCTGCTCAAAAGGCCCCCTGAAGTTCCTGACCTGCGACCCCTTGTGCCCATTCATGGTGACCCCTGGAACCCCACCCGCCCCGTATACCCCCATGCACAGCACCCTTTCAGCCCTGAGTGCCCTGACATGTTGGCCAAGCATACCTCCTCCCGCTCCCTCCCTTACACTTCCAGCTCTGCCCCTGCCAGCCCCCCGCTTTCCGGCCCCGCCCCCAGCCTGTTTCTTCGCTTTGTCCTGCAAGACCTGGGCCGCACCTCTAACCACCCGCCTGGACTGCTCTTGACTGAGACCCTGCCCCCACCTCACCTGCGGCACGCTTTACTGCCGGCAATCCGCTTCCCCGCTCCAGCACCCTGTGCTTCCTTTCTGCCGCGCTGCCCTGCTGCTTTCGCTGGTGCCGCCGTAACGGAAGTGACGTCAACCGGAGAATCGGAAGTGAGGACGCCCGACGCACCAGAAGTCCCGTCCTGATCCAAGGCCCAACCAGACACCAGGCCTTAGGGCCCAACTTCCGGCACCACCTGTGCTCTACATTGGCGCGACCGCCTCCTGCAATCCTCTACCGGAACTACCACTGAAGGCGGCAATAATGCCCGGGTTGTCGGCAAAGGTCTTCACTAGGGTGAAGATCGCCAACAAGGCCTCTGGGGGCAGCATCCCCATAGCACCCTCTGGACTAAACCTCATTCCCCCTCTCCCTGCACCCCTTGACTGACCGCTCCTTGCCCAGCATCCGGGGCCCCGGATGGGCCTCCCAACACAGATGGGCCTGCTAAAACTGGATCCTCAGCCAGAGGCCCCCAGCCCTCACCATACGAAATCCTGACTGCTCCCCAGACTGACCGGGGGAGAAAGACAACGGCCCCTGCCTGCCCTGCCTCAGGCCCCGGCACCAGCTCCTGACTAGGAGGAATTACATACTCATCGCCCCCGCTTATTTGCTCTCTTGCAGGCATCCCACCCGGAGGAAAACCCTCTGCGCCATCTCTGAACCTCAGGGGAGGAAGAGAAGATCATTGAGATCGATTCATAGCCGCACACAGAAACTCGCCACGACAGCCACCAAGAAAGAGGGTGAGAAAATTGCCCCTGCAGCTTAAATAGGTAAGACAAACTCCCCACCCCAAAAACTGCAACAATGTTGCACCAACCTAACCTGCCTAGTTCTGCCTGTAGAGGTCAGGCCCTTAAAGGGACAGTCTACCATATAATTGTTATTGTTTTAAAAGATAGATAATCCCTTTATTACCCATTCCCCAGTTTTGCATAACCAACACAGTTATATTAATATACTTTTTACCACTGTGATTACCTTGTATCTAGGAGCCTTCTTCCAGCCCCCTGATCACATGACTGTGACTGTTTATTATCTATTGTCTTGCAGTTAGCATTGTTTTGTGCTAAATCTTAAATAACCCCCTGTGCCTGAACACAGTGTTATCTATATGGCCCACGTGTACTTTCTGTCTCTTTGTGTTGAAAAGAGATTTAAAAAGCCTGTGATAAGAGGCAGCCCTCAAAGGCTTAGAAATCAGCATATGAGCCTACCTATGTTTAGTTTAAACTAAGAATACCAAGAGAAAAAAGCAAATTTGATGATAAAAGTAAATTGGAAAGTCAATTAAAATTAAAAGTCCTATCTGAATAATGAAAGTTTAATTTATACTAGACTGTCCCTGACAAGCAGCCCTACACTTTCAAAAGAAAAACACTTCTCGAATTCAAGCAAATGACTGTGTATTTTACATTTGCTTAAAAAACAGATTCTGTATATTTGCTAATAAACCACATGAAAATTTGTATATTGTCATTTAATCAGATTTGTTACAAAATTATGTTTAAAAATGTAAAACTGCACATTTTTATGCTTTAGTAGTAAGTTGTAGCTGTTGCAGGGTAACAGAAGAATTGGTGTCATCAAATACATGTACAGTAGATATGTGTTCTGTTCTCATGCTGCTGTCTTGGATGTTTTTTGACATTGTTCACGGAGCTCATAAGCAACAAGATGGAGATTGTTGTGCGTTTTAATAGAAATTAGCTCTAGTGCGTCTGGCAGAGACTGGTGTCGTGTGTGATAGTTGTAATGCTTCATATATGGGAGTGTGTGTGTGTGTGTATATATACAGTGTATGTGTGTGTGTATATATACAGTGTGTGTGTGTATGTGTGTATATATATATATATATCACCCATGCACAGATGCATGTGTATGTATTTTACAGTCACTGGCTTTTGCTCTTGTTTAGTGATTTAAATAAATACATTAAGTAATTCATTTCTAAACTAAATCCCATTTTCACTAACAAAATAGAGCATTTTACTTTACACATTTATGTTCCCAGCAATGAAATATTGCACAGGAATTCAGTGAGAAGAAATTGGATTTGAAAGAATATTTGTATATGCTCTGTATATCTAGATCACAGTGATGCAGAGACGCACATCTGCTTCTGCCACAGAACCCTTTGCATCTTTACAATTTATGCAGCTATCATCAAATGACAGATTGTACCTGGTATAATGCTGGGGATCACTAGTGATCTCATGAACCTTTTTATAATGTAATAGGGCTGTGTGTTTTCACATCCCTTGTAACATTCTGATATTTAGATTCATTTGTAAATTTCAGATGGGAATTTTTATTTCAGTCCAAGCTCAAAACCAGCAGTGAATCCACTTATTCCACCCCAGCATTTATACAGGAAATAATTTTATTAAAAGGATTTGTCAGCAGGACATTGCAGCCTGCAGGAAAAGCTTATTTGTGTAGGTTCACTAATGGGAATTCTGTTTCCCATAGTCCATGTTCCGTGTGACAAGAGCCTTTTGCCTGACAACACATAAAAGAAACTAGTATCAATTCTTCTCCAACAGTTCACTTATTTCTGTATTATCCACTCATTTCTATTTTTAAAGGGACGGAAAAGTCAAAATCTTTCTTTCATGATTCAGATCGAGCATGCAATATTAGATAAGGTTCCAATTTACTTCTAATTTGCTTTGTTCTCTTGTTATCCTTTGTTGAAAAGCATATATAGGGAGGCTCAGGAGCTGTTGATTGGTGGCTGTACATATATGCCTCTTGTCATTGGTTAAATCAAATGTGTTCATTTAGCTCCCAGTTGTGTATTGTTGCTCCTTCAACAAAGGATACCCAGAGAATTAAGCAAATTTGATAAAAGAAATAAATTGGAAAGTTGTTTAAAATGTTCTATCTGAATCATTTAAGGAAAAAAAATGTTGATGTCCCTTTAAGAGAACATGCATTTAAAGGGACATAAACCCACATTTTTCTTTCATGATTCAAATAAAACATATAGTTTTAAACAACTTTATAATTTACTTCTATTATTACATTTCTTTGTTTTCTTGTTATCCTTTGTTGAAAAGCAGGAAGGTAAGTTCAGGAGTGTGCACGTGTCTTTAGCAGGTTTGCAAGAATATTACCTATTTGTAAGAGAGCACTAGACGGCAGCACTATTTACTGTCAAGTAGTGTCCCAGACATGCACTTCTATTATATAATTTATTTTGTTCTCTTTGTATTTTTTATTGAAAATCATACCTAGATAGGTTCACTAGCAGCAATGCACTACTAGGAGCTAGCTGCTAATGGGGGTTGTACATATTTCATACTGGTTACTGGCTCACCCAATGTGTTCAGATAGCTCCCATTGCTGCTCCTTCAACAAAGGATACCAAAAGTGTGCAGCACATTTGATAATAGAAGTAAATTGGAAACTTGTTTAAAATTGTCTATTTTGTACGAACCATGAAAGACAAATATGGGATTTAATGTCCCTTTAAAAAATTGTTCCCCGATTTGTTAGTGCAAGTGTAATTAAAACGCAGAAACAGTGTAAATAAATACACCAAGTAGCGCTAATCCTGAATTTATATGTTAATGTGAGATATTGATATAGAACCTATATAATGAATATATATTGATGTCTTGATATATATCAATATAATATATTGTAACAAATACAAATCCCACAATATATACAATAAATGGAAATATACTCTAAAAACTAAAACAGATCCTATGTAATCCGATATTCACAGACAAATATAAATAAAACATGAATATATATCCATAAAGAAAGTCCGACAGCTCCTCTTATAAAGGTGATTCCACAGACCCCGTAGCGAAAATTTCTGAAAGAGAGGAGAAGAGCGCAGACTCAAGTGTAGAGTAATGATCCATTTAATACGTGCGCACACACAAAAAGTGGCAACTCACAAGATAAATAAATAAAAACAGCATAGAACACAATGTGTTATGGTTATAGATGTAACTTATCCCACAAAACACAGGCTCAGCAAGCAGCTCCAGATACACTCCCACATAATGGAAGGAATTTAATTTTAATATTCAAAAAAGGGTGGATACTTTTTCTAAAGAACTGGAAATGACTAAGGTTAAAAAATTACAGAGAGATTTAGAGGACTTTAGAACTGACCAGGTATTTTCATATAAAAAGAATACAGCATATAATTATATATCCACTAAGGATCAAATCTCTACATCTGATTCAATGCTCAGAATTGAACAGTCAGATTCCACATTACCCTTGCAGAAGCCTAATCAATATAACAATAATAAGGGTTCCTAGGAACACAATAAGAAACCCGTTAAGAAAAACAATAGCCAAAATAATAACTGATTTTAATAGTCAACTCTGATCAAAATAGACCCCATGGCAATATGAAATCTATTGCACATAACCATCCCAAAGAATCTGGAGTTGCCCCTTATCAGGGCATCCCTCTAGGAAATAGATTCTCTAACTTAGAACACTATCCACAATCCCCCCATTGGCATAAGCAAGGTGCAAAACCCAAATGGGGAAATTCAAACCGAAATTTTTCACCAAAACAGTTTAATAAAAACTCTGGTAATAATTATAAAAAGGATAACCATTCTTCTTTTTTAGGGGTTCCTCCTTGGAGACAACAGGGAGGGGGGGAATATACAAGAATTCCCTCATTACAAACCATTAAATCGGAGAAACCCAAAAAGGCCTCTAGACGAGGAAGATACAGAGGATATAGAGGGGGAAGGAAACAAAGAAAAAAGAAACCGAGAAAGATGGAATTAGAACAAGGAGTTCTAATGATATTCAATTTATCTGATAGATGTTTTACTAGTTATGAATAGGGATGGGCGAATGTTTCGCAACATTCGAAAAACGGCATGAATTTTAACACATTCGTTCGTTCGAATCGAATTTCGAATGTTTACATAACATTCTAACATTCGATTTTCGAATATTCGGTTTCGAATTTTACGATTACATTCGAAAATATTCGAATTCGAAAAATTCGAATTTAGATTGTAATAGTATTTCTAATGCTTCTTCTTTAAATGTAATATTCGAATTATGCAATATTCGAATTCGAAAAATTCGAATTTAGATTGTAATAGTATTTCTAATGCTTTTTCTTTAAATGTAATATTCGAATTATGCAATATTCGAATTCGAAAAATTCGAATTTAGATTGTAAAAGTATTTCTAATGCTTTTTCTTTAAATGTAATATTCGAATTATGCAATACGTGTATTCGAATTCGAAAAATTCGAATTTAGATTGTAATAGTATTTCTAATGCTTTTTCTTTAAATGTAATATTCGAATTATGCAATACGTGTATTCAAATTCGAAAAATTCGAATTTAGATTGTAATAGTATTTCTAATGCTTTTTCTTTAAATGTAATATTCGAATTATGCAATACATGTATTCGAATTTGAAAAATTCGAATTTAGATTGTAATAGGTATTTCTAATGCTTTTAAATGTAATATTCGAATTATGCAATATTCGAATTCGAAAAATTCAAATTTATATTCGAATTCGAAAAATTCGAATTTATATTCGAATTCGAAAAATTCGAATTTCGAATGTAGACATTCAATATAATTATAAACATTCGAATTTGAAAGTGACATTCGAAAACTGTAAATAACATTCGATTTTCGAATTTTTAAGAATATTCGTTCTTATTGACATTCGAATTTAGAATTCGAATTTCGGTAATAACATTCGTTCTACATTCGAAATTCGAAAATTTGCACATTCGCCCATCCCTAGTTATGAATTAGGATTATTAGCAAAAGGTCTAAATTTTGAACCAACTAGCCCCCCTAACTATTTTGATATATATATATATATATATACTGTACAACGCTTTATTCGAAGTATTACACTCAAAAGATATTTTTTCAAAAATCAAGAATCTAAGTATAGTACTCGAGAAACAGAATTTAGTATTGATGATTTGGAAACTTTAAAACTTTTGGAGACCTTAGATTGCACTATAGACTCCAATATATCTATGGAACATTTAGACCTTTCTGGGTTGTCTGTATATGAGGAGAAGGAGGATTTTCCTATTAAACATTGTACCTTGAAAAGAAAGTCCATTTTCTATCCTACACAAACCGAAACTGAATATATCAAAATTTTCAATAAATTAGTATGTCAGGATATGGAAGCTTTATCTAAAATTCCATCTTTTCAATTTCCGCACTTTAGAGATAATCTGTCTAGAGAGGAAAGATTAGCCCTTAAGAATTTAAGTGAATGCACGGACGTCATCTTCCGTGCAGCGGACAAAGGTGGGGGCATTGTAGTTCAAAACAGGAGAGATTATCTCAATGAAGTCTGCAACAATTTGAATATTTGAAAATATCGCTACTAACCAGGACCGGGTATCCTAGACATCAGCCCAGGAGTGTGGGAGTGTATCTGGAGCTGCTTGCTGAGCTGGTGTTTTGTGGGATAAGTTACATCTATAACCATAACACATTGTGTTCTATGCTGTTTTTATTTATTTATCTTGTGAGTTGACACTTTTTGTGTGTGCGCACGTATTAAAGGATTACTACTCTACACTTGATAGAACAAAGAGAGGGAAAAATGGATAGCACAGAGCACTCAAGAATATTGATTGTCAAGACTATATCATGGTGAGGATTACCCAAGACGGGTGGATAATAAAACTTAGCGTTTAATAAATAAAATTAAAAATATAACAAACAGTGTGGTGTATTAAAACTTAGACTAAAACTCTTAATACAGAAAGAGCTGGTATGCCCAAGGACTAATGTTGCTATTATATAGTGAATCACAGTGTATAGTACTGCAACAAACTGATGAGATACATATATCTGGCCAAGGAGGGACATAATGTACAACCAATTCTGCTCACGGATTGTACTGTAAAAGTATTCAAAAAAAGAGGATAAACCTCATAAACAATAACTAATGTTAATGCAACGTTAGAGCGATGTAGATCGTCAGAGTCCCTCATGAAACGATTATTTGTATCAGCAAATAGATGACCAGTCAAGTAT